>NW_010530991.1:0-14454 GCF_000687285.1 Phaethon lepturus | reverse complement strand
TTCCCAGTCATCATTTTTAAATTATACTACTGTCTGGCAACATACCACTAGCTGGGAAGTGAAAATGGATTTGTTCAAATTTAGTTTGATGTGATTTCTTTTATGATTTTACTCTTTTATTTTAAGAGACATGCAACAGATCTAAGTGTGTACCAGATCTGCTAAAATGTTAACTTAAAAATTCAAAGCCATGTTTTCATTTTGAAGTCTTATAGTCTAGACTCTTCCACAACCTTGTGGAGACAATCTCTGCAAAGACTTTTAAAGTTGTCAAAGTGGCATCCACAGAAAGCCACTGCAGGCTAGAAATACTCTGCATACAGAGAAAGACAGCTGCAGTGGCTACCTCATATAGCCTCAGTGCTTCCTGTAAAGAAAATGAAATTCCCATTAAGACCTGTCTTTCCTGCTAAACCAATAAGGTTTCTTTGCAAAGATTTGTGTTCTGGGCTCATGTAAGACAGACAGAACATCACTCTTAAGAGACTAGGAAAAAAAACAACCCTGTAGTTAAATCACACATGCTTATAATCTTCATTACTTTTGTCATTAACAGTAATCTTGTTCCCATGACTTCAAAGGTAATAATAATAACAATTACTTGAATTTAAGTGCATGTCATACTATGAGAGGCTTCCAAAATACATAGCTGAAATATTTCTCCTAGATTGTGTGAAAAATGGGTGATCAACCATTTTGTTTGTCATCTCTTTTGGAAGAAGAAAAACTGAAGTTTGCAATGATGTTCTACACTTTCATAAGTAATGATGTGCTTTTAATTTCTACAGTACTGCAGTGATCATTGCTCTAATGTCTAAGCTGACAGTTTAATTTCTTTTCAAAGTTTTAAGAAATTCCATTATCTTCTTGTCATGCTTCTGCACTTATAACTGCAAATTTAAATGAAAGGAAAGCACTCCAACATCTCTAGTCATGATTGAATATCATTATATGAAATTTCAGTAGAATTTAAAAATAATTTTAAAATCATTTCTTAACATCCCAATTAGGAGAATGAAAAACCACAAACTCCCACCCCCCCGTTGCCTTTAGACTGAGCTCTAAATTGTTCGTGTGAAAGTAGCACTGACCATAAGTCAAGTACTTGACATTGTATAGGGCCCTCCTAAACCGCACCTACAGGGGTGTTACCCTCAGGTTTATACATTTAGTCGAATAGTCTCACTGAGAGGTCTGCTACAGCATTCTTGTAGAACCGCCAGTAGCTGTTAACACAGCAATCCTGACCTCCTAAGTATTTCCTTCAAAATTAAAGAGCCATGTCCAAACATCAGTGGACAAGTCACATCACCACCACTTCTTCAGTTGTGTGATGCTGTTAAGCACTACCTGAGTTGTGCCATTGGAAAAACATATTTTTGAGAACAAATTTATTTCAGCCCTGACTACGTACAGCACTGCTTCACTGAATGAAACCAATGAAAAATTTGGTTTGGAAACAAACACCAAAGTCCTTGGAGATGAAGTGGGAGGGGCCTCTGTGTGTGTGTGTGTAAGCACTCCATCTGGGGTTTCCAGTTAAGTCAATTGTAAGATTTTTCAACCTTAAGCAGTTTTTTTGTGTGTGTGTGTGTTTTGTTTTTCTTTTTCTTTTAAAAATCTAGCTGCATATGTTTTGAGCGAAAACACACAGTGACTTACAGACAGAACCAGGAATAAATGCCAGTTCTTGATTTACTGTTCTTTGCTTATTCCACTGTGGCTCACTTTTCCTTCAGAAAAACACCATATAGACTCATAGCTTTGTAATCAAGTTTTATTTAATTTTGTTGGTCTTCTGTACCTTTGATTATAGATCAGCATCATTAGCCCAATTTTTAAAATATTTGGGGGGATCTACTCTTTTCTGTCTTTTCTAAAATACTCTTGAATGTGGTATTACTCAGAGAACATGTGTGAAAGAAATAACAAAATGTCATACTTGCATATTCTTTTCATGACAGATTAGTTTTCTGACAGGGATTCTCAGTAACACGAAGGGACCAGATAAGACATATATCTGTCAAGGAATAAAGATTCTCCCAGAGCACACAAGTGACTAAGAATGGTACTGAAGACCTGACTAGCAAAATATTAATTTTATTCAGTTCACTCCACAGATCCTACAGACATCTTAGCTGGATGGAAAAAAATTTGGATTCTTGTGGCATGCATTTTATAAATTATAAATATGCATTTGTACACAGTGCCTATTACACAATACTATTACATAATACACTTTTACATAGTGTATCCATGTCTAATTTGAGCAATGCAAATGCATTTAAATCTCATATAAACTAAACAGGTGAATTAATGGGGTTTTTTTGGTTTAACATTAGATCTCTACTATCAAAGGACAAGTTTTAGTACCAGATGCTGTTGCTTTGAGAAATACAGACAAAAAAGAAGCACACATTTTGCTAAACACAGAGTAAATAAGCAGACAGCTTTTTTAGATTAATAGAATATTCAAATTACAAGATTTTAATGTATGACAAAATGTTAAAAAATAAAGGAAGTTAATTGATTTTAAGTCTAAGTCATTCTGCTTTTAGGTTAATTTGGGGTTTACACCTGAATATATTATTTTGTCATGCTCCTATTTATGGTTTTATAATTACATTTTCCTGGCATTGTTTTACTTCTTAGGAAGTCTCCCTACTCTTGCACATAAGGAAGAAAACAAATTAACCTTATAAAGTGAAAAACGAATAGCGATAACTTGTATCTTCTAAATGCACAAGATAAGAAACAGAATTTCTTTTCCAGTCTTAGAGTCTTTCTCAGTTACCATTACAAGGTAGAACTTCTAATGAATAAGAAGTGGTATATTGTGTGATCTTATTTCTTTTATAGCAGTCCTTAAATACTTTGATATATGAATCAGAATAATGGGTGGAACCTTCAGTATGTTGCAATTTTATTTTCTCATGGCTTTATTACAAATAAAGAATGCAAAACTGATGCATATAAGTCAGAGGTTGATATTTTCAACCTCTATTTTTTTCACATTTTCATTTTCATTTTCATCATATGGATGATATTTTCTGCATTCAGAATATAATTTCCAATAGAGGTTGAATAAAAAACCGAAGTTAACATGTAAGGATGAAGTTATCCTTTTTTATGATGAGTTTTGTGCTACTTGGTAGTTTTTGTTTTCGTTTGGTTTTGCATTCCTCTTACACCTTGCTAGAGTTTTTGGATACTCCTTATGTAGATTGAGTACAACCATATGTTTGGGTTAATGCCTAGATAATGGTGACACTGTTCAATTTAGGTCTGAATACTTTGTATGCCTTACTAATCACCAAACTCCAGAGGAGGAATTGATAAGAAGGATTTCAAGGACTGATAAAGGACATATCTTGTTACAAGGAAGATAAGGATAGAAGAATGCCACTGTCATGAAGTCAACAAAATCCGCAGCAACTGGAGTGAAGGTAAAGGCAGCAGAGGGAGATCACGAACACTAACTCAATTGAGGGACTCTGCAAATTTCCCCCACACACCTGCCAAGAGCATGCATGCTGATTTACATGGCAAGGGAAGGTAATTTAAATATAACAAACCAATAGCTAGTGTTATGGTAATCACTAATGAATGAATGTAAATTTGGGAGGGCTTTCCACTGTTTTTGCTAATTAGGTAACAGGATAAATACAGTGTAATTCTTTCATGTGGCATGCTAGGTTTGTGGTGCTACCGCCTAGCACCCATCTTTGCGCAAACATTAAATAAATAAATAAATACCTCAGTTCTGTGTGTAAGATTGGCTTATTCCACCCTAGATACCGGATCCCATTTGTGGGACAACACTTATGCTCTAAATATGGAAAATCCACATTCTTTTTTCGCAGAGTTATGAAGACAGATATGCTCGTGTATTGTTAGACTTCAGCTGTAATGAAAACATTTTTTTCCTATTACAGAGGTAGAAATTAAATAACTGCCTATGAAATTATATGCACTTAGTTATTTAAATTGTCTACTCTGAACACACTTTAAAAATTATGGATGATATTTTCTGCATTCAGCATATAATTTCCAATAGGTCACCTTGTATAACTCTGTTCCCTCATGCTTAGAACTCTCTTCCACCTTTCAGCTCCTTGAAGCAGAATCTGTATTGATTTTTAAATAATTAGCAAACTACCAGAAGACTCAATGCATGATTTGAGATGCAACTACTATGATTTGAATTTTTTAATCATGTTACTTGCATTACAGCCTAGCTTCTGATATACTTTCTCACATTGAATAACACGTTACCTCACACATGATCCTAACGACTTCAGTGTGACCATTTCCAAAAAGCTCCGAAGCATACAAGAATGAGATCAGTATCTGGCTGTTTAAAAAAAGCTCTCCATATTTCTATATGAGAATATAAGTGGTTTCTCAGTCATACTGAACAGATAAAGACACAAGAAAGACAAGGAGCATTTGGCATGTATGCAACATAACATTACATACGAATATTTGACAGCTGCATTCATTCGCAGGGATTGACAAACTGTTGTTCAAAAGCAAGTTTCTTCTTCCTGAAACAGTTCATTGTTTTCTACCCCTACCAGTTATAGAGAGGAAACTCATCAGAAACCTTTCTTCTGATTAATAGAGAGGGGGGTTCAGGCCTGACGGGTTGAAGAGCCCCTGTATTGCCCATTGATGTTGTGCCCAACACCACCTGCATTCTTCAGCAAGGAACTGAGTAAAAATGGTTTATCTGAATAGTGACACCTGCCTTCTGAGAAACGTGCTTATAGATAACTTCAGAAGAGCTCTGTCATTTGAAGAGCTGAGAGATACCATTGCTGACAACCAGTTTATCCCAATTTCCAGGTTATACCTCTTCCGTTAGGTTTTTCAGATTTGGACTGAAATGACTTTTTAAAGGAAACCAGTGCAGACAGTAAAAAATTCATATGTGATGGCAAATATGAAAACAAACTAAAGAGTAGTATTTGTCCATTTTTCAAAAGGATAAGAAAGAAATTGTATTATAATCCTGTTAATAACTTCAATTTGACATCTTCTGACACTCAAGGGTCAAAGGCAGCAGTTGATACAATTCACTTATAGGAACCACTTCACTAAATTGAATTCAAAGAAGTGAATTGCAACTTCTGCAACTTGATGAATTTGACCTTAAATATTAACATTTAGATGAATGGGATTTACATACAAGGAACAAAACAAGACAAGAGAGCCGTAATGTGACTTAAAGTAAACACAGCATGGAACTATTTAGAAATTATTTCTCCATTATTTTCTGTCTGCCACATTATCAGCAATTAAAGACTATTACCTGACTCTAATGACTTCCCCTTATATAAGGACTGGAGGGAGCAGAAAGCATTATGCCTGCCTGATCAATGTCATGTCTTCTGGAGTCTGGGGCTCTTTTATGTGGTTACTTAATCTCCATTTCCTTATTTTCTGTAACGAAATAATAAGTACTTGTCAGTTGTTTTTCCATGCATCACTAGGCTTGAATAAAGAAATACTGTGCCCAGCATAGGGACTTAAATGTGGACATCACATTTTCCTCAGTTCAAAACATTACCCTCCTGTAAGAAGAGCTGGGAAAAAAACCCACATGAAAATGGGAGTGAGATACCTTTAACAGGGATCACAGGACTTCTTTTCCTCACACCTTAGACACATCCTTCCGCCATCTGCTGGTGCACAGACCTTTAAATTGCTAATCTGACTAATTGTGTTCACCCAGGACCAGCCTGAAAATGGAACAGGACAGTAGACCCGATTATTTTGCTATTATCACTTGTGCAACTGTATTTTGGGTGATTTCGTGTTTCACTTAAAAAGATTGCCAGCAAGTTTTTATCACTGCACATTAAAATCAAGTATCCATTGTTTAAGACAGCACATGGGCTACTGCAGAAGAAATACCTTTTGGACGTGTAACAACAAAACCTTAGTCTTGGAGCTGCAAGTTGATAAGGGATATTTCATCTGTACAGCAGTGCTTTCTGTTTCAGTGGGCTTTGGTTGCAAAGGATTTAGAAATGTTTCACCTCTTCAAGGATGCGTAACTCTTCTGAAAGAAATTATTCTCAACATAAAAAAGCCTTCCAAGTGCTTGAAATATCTTTCCATTTTTACATATATCTAGTGCTTCTCTCAACAACAAAATTTAAAAGAAAGATTGGCAAATCTCATCTTTGTTCTGTGTTACTTTCCTTTCATGTACTCAAAAGTTCATTTTATATACTTGGTCACAGGAGCACTGCCTGAAAGTCATGCAACTGTATCAGTTTTTATGGTGGAGATTTACATTTATGCACCCAATCGTGAAACTACTTCTCATTCCTTAAAATTGCCTTCTAAATTTTATCTAACGTTAAAGAAATCTGTTTAAATAGAAATGCCCCTTTTTGTACATAGTAGGAAAGGGTCACAAATTTTTCAGTCACCATGAATATATTTTATATTCTAACACAGATCTGTGATATTACTCTGGAAGTTTGTTAGTCAAATGGCTTCTGTTCAGGTTTGACTCAGCTCACTGACCTGGACGGGGACTCTCTTACAGCAGTTCACATGAAATCTGAATAGCCTAGTTTAATACAGAAGCTCCCAACTGAAAGTTATAGAAGTTTTATCTGAATAAAAATGGGAAGTTTAGGAATTTTTAACATTTTGCAGCTTACCAGATAGGAATGCCAAAGTCTGCGTATTTAGAAAATGCATGTAATGAAGACACTCTCCAGAACCAGGACTATATTTTTACATAATATTCCCATGCCAGATGATTGCCCTTAGCTTACAGGATTTCATGAGGGAGCAGATGCAGAAGGGAAAACTCAAAAGAAGGTAAATTCAAATATATATTTTTTTAAGCTCTAAATGAAATACTGACAACAGGCATGTGCTGATATTAATTACTGTACCATAAAATATCACTTCTAAAGTATGAAACTATTTTAGGGCTTTAAAATGGAAATAAATTCATAAATGCAAACCAATGAACAACTGCAATAAAAGATACTAGAGGAGAAGAAAGAAGAAATTACTTTATTTTGACAAGAAAAATAAAACTGTGAGAAGTGGTCTGGACCTATCACTACAAGTTAAGAAAACATCAATCACAATAGTTTACACTTATTATTCTAATAATCCAGGCACTTTTTCAAGTGCCTGCAGCCTATATAAACAAACAAGGAAAAATGAGACCAAACCAGACCAAGCCTGGGAACCTCCAAGACACTGAATTGTCTTAATTTTTTTGTTGTTGTTTTCCTAATTTAGTCACATAAACTATACAAAAGACAAGAGTTAATGTTTATTAATTCTTAAAGCTGTTTAAAATCTGAGCTGCTAAGAAAATCTCTATTTTAGACACAAGGGAGGGAAATTTGAAACAATTGTCTCAATGCACCACAATTCAATTCTAGACACTGTGCAACGTCAAGTAGTAGCACAGAAACCAGATGATTCTTTATCTCTGGAGGTCAGGAACTTGAATTTCCACATCCCATGTGCTTTGATAACTTACTGGCATTGCCCCTGAGATGTTCCAGGTGGGCCTGCTCTATGAAAGAAATTTCACCATTATTTTCGAATTGGCTAATGACTTCACTGTTTAATCATCTCTCACATAAAACACAGCAAGAGAGAACAATGTTTAAAGAATGTTAAACTGGCAGAATGGACTACTGAGAAGCTTTGTGTTGCTACGTGCCACCCAGCACATGCACCTACGGAAGACCCAGAGCCATTCCAATTAGAGGAGCACCATGCTGGTATAGATTTTAGATAAAATGCTAAGTACAAATCCTGACCATTCTCTGGCCAGTAACAAACCACAAACAGCTCCACAAATCAGAAGATTAATGTGTCCAAATATTTTTTGCTTAGATTTCTTTTTTTTTAAAACAGCACCTGAGCGAGCTCCTTCATACTGAAAGGCATCTAATAATGCCCAAACACAGGGGACACAAAGACTTGCACAGGCATCTGGAATTTATGCATGCCTGCTCATTCCATAATAATATATCCTTAGAAAGTTTATTATTCTATGTTATTATACTATCTTAAACTTTGATACAACAAATCTCACATAAAGCAAACAGCTTAACTTGCTAGGATAGGGATGTCTCCTACATTAAAAAAGCTGTGCAAGTATCCTTAATCCTGGGTAAAACTACGCTACATTTGGTGTCTTCTTTTAGGCTTCATGAACAGGGACAATGTCAATTTAGATTTAGATATCTTGAAATGCCAGCCAGGAGACATCCATGAAGAACCTGGCCTGTCGGAGCGCATCCCTGGTCTGCTCCCGCTGCCTGCGGGAACAGGAGCTGCTGCTGTTAGTAAAACTGACAAAGAAAAGCTGGAGGCTTTCCAGCAAAACTACCCCAAAGTACTGAACGCCCCAATGCAGAAGATGTCAAAAAGAATAAGTAACATTCCTGTGCTTTAACAGAGAATCAGCTTCTCTCCTTCCAGCCAGGGCACAACGTGACTAAAGGAAAACTCAGTTCGCCTGAGTGGGATGTGATCCCTTGCTGGTCCAAGCACACAGCATGTCAAACTCCCTCAATTTGCATACCAATTAGTAGACAACAACAAGCTGTAAAACCAAAGATGGACAAATCTGATATGAAAACAAATTTCATGCTGAGGGTTCTCAGGTGTTTTTAGCAGCACTGCCAAATGAGAAGCATTTGAGAGAGATCTGAGCCTGATTAACCACTGTTTTCCTGCAACATTACTCTGGCAGAAAAGGAGAATTTTGACTGTAGTAGCTGCTGCAATATAAGCCTAGGCAGGACCAGTATTTTTATGATGCACTTGTCTCTTCTAATTTGAAGAGAAAGATGCTAAAACCACACATTTGTCCTTCAATGATATCTCCTAGGCTTGTCGCACTCCTCGAGTTGAGCAGAGCACGGCAGGAGAGTTACACAGCGCTCAAGGGCAAGGGAGTGTAGCGATCCTAACCATAAGACTGTTGCACACAGAGGAGTAGTGATTCACAGTACAGTTAATGTGAACAGGTCCAAGCCCGTGCTGTGCTGTGCTGCATGGACAGGACAGCCTGGCCTTCAGGTTGCATTCTGCTATGCGTATCCTTCAGGTGCAGGACAAACTTCTCCAATTGCTTGCAACAAAGGAGACTGCAGGCAGATCCCCAGTACCAGCAGGTAAATTACTTGCATGTCCTTGCCTCCATCGAGTGCTGCAGCAACAAACTTCCATGGGAACATTTTTTCATTGGATCCTAAAACTGATGAACAGAGCTGTTTTCCTTGTAAGAAAATCCTCATAGCAGCAAACCAGGGAGGCCCTTCCAGCGATCGGCTCTGCATCGCGTGCTGTGCCCTGACTGGAGGCTCCTTCAGTGCTCAGGGCTTGCAGCGTCTGAGGGGACATAGGATTATCTACACTATTTTTTGTAAGGTCTAATAAATATCATTTAAAATTATCCTTCACAGAGCCCAAGTGCTTTTCTCACTGGGATCATAACAAACCAAGTCACCTAAATGGGGTGTTTAAATTCTGTTTTCATTCCTTTCATCTGATTTTGAGGCACGGTTGATCTGAGCAAAATGTTTGCTTTCCCTTCTCTGCTATGCAGAGAAAAGGATGTTAGGTCTGAGATGGCTAGCAAAGAAACTTGTGTTCGAAAGAGACATGAAAACAAACATGTCTGGCAGTTTTAAATAGCTGGCTAAACTGCTATTTAAAATGCATGAATGGTGTGATGTCCTGAGACTTTGCAAAAAACAAGATTATTCATCACATGTAACTGTCATGGCAAGCCACGCTTTTAACTAGAAAAGTGTTATTGCTAATCAGAACGGACAAAAGGAGCCCTTTAATGCAAATTACTACCCTATCATTTAGTGGGAAATTTTCTATCTGAAAATCTGTGTGATAGAACATTAAATAAAAATAACAAATGAAAACTAAACCAACAAAATGCTCAATATTGTGTAATTTGTACTTAAGGAGTCATCAGAGCGTTTTGTTGGGCTGCTTTGTAAAGATCAGTTTTCTGTTTAAGTGCTTTGGTATTCAAAATGGTGGGGGAAAATACAATGAAGGAGTCTAGCCAAAAATCCTACAATGAATGGATCATTTCCTACAGATTCCTGAAGGTCCTATCCACTGCAAATGACACCCTTAAGAACAGAGACAAAATCATCATGTTAAAGACAATCTCTCACAGGCCTGACAGAGTGATGTATGTCAAATGAAAAAAAAATCCTAATATTTTCCTCAAAGTTCTACAGATTTTATTTAGGCAGGTAAATACTCCAGTGAAGGACAACATTATGTTTTTTTAATATCTTTACCTGCTTCCCTTTCCAGATATGTTTCTCTCACAAGTTGATATCTGATCCTGTAGTCAAGCATCAAATATAGCTTTCTGGTTTTCACTAAAGTTAAGAGAAGCTTTGGTATTCACCATATAAAAAGGTAAGTGTTGGGCTACAGCATAAAAAATTGCCAGTGGCTTGCAGTATTTGATACTGTATTTACTGTTCCACTGCATTCGCACTGAATGAAAGACTACTTCAAAGAAATATAAGCTCAGTTATTTGAAACGTACTTCCCCTTTAATACAAAATTAAAACAATTTCAATTTCAAAAAGAAAACTATTTGTAGAAAGAGTTGTGGGTATTCAAGTTTAAAATCTGTATCAGTGTAACTGCATCATTCATTGTTGTTAGATTACAGGCTATTCTAGGCATTCTAGGTAGCAAGAATGCCCCCAAAAAGACAACAATGAACGTTCTTTTCAAATAAATGTGAACCAGATACCAACAATTTGATTAAAATTATTCCCCATGAGCCATACTATTATTACCCTGTGATAAAACATCATGAAACGGGTTAATAAACATAAACGTGTATGTAAAGTAATTTAATTCTCTGCTTTTGAATGTATCATAAAAACTTCATTAACAAACATTTTCTTTATTCTCAGGAATGTAAACTGAAGGGAGAAAAAAACATTTCCAGTACTGAGATCGGAAGGTACTTATATAGTGAAAGAAACTAGTTAGAGATGGGAAGATATCTTTCCTGATTTCAGCAAGGAAAATTCACATGAGACAAAGTTTAGTAAATTAAACTGAATTAGGAAGGCAAAGAAGCAACAAAACAGTAAGAAACTGGATTGAAATATATAGAATTAAAAATTATCCAAGTGCTTTTACAATGTACTTAAAACATAATACATTTCTAAAAGGGCTAAAAATACACAGAACTCCATAAGGTGTAATACGCTATGAATACTGTATATCAACAGTAAATTGACAACATTTCTAATCATGTTTAATTAAAATCTGTGAACAGTTACTGATGCCCTTTAAAAGATTCTCTTTGACACTACTTACAATTGAATGAGGTCCTTAAGGTGATAAGACAGACAGTAATTCTAAGCAGAGAACAAAAGGTGGTAGCTTTTGGAATGATGCTTAACAGCTCCTTGACTACTCTCCTTGTCTGAGGAACATATAGGTCTAAGAACAGTGTTTCGCTTTTACACCAGAGAATATTGACAAACTTATGTTAATTCAATTCTGAACAAATTAATGACAATAAAAGCAACTTCACAGAAACTACCCAGTTTCAAGTATCCAACTATCCAACTACCAATTATCCTATCCAGCTACTAAAAAACTGTATTTCACCTAGGCATTTTGAAGTATCAGTATCACAATACAAGTGGTTGGAGTTCTTGGTAAAGACAAGACTTTTTTTCAACATATAATTTAAATTGGTACAGAAGGGGGAAGAATACTGCTGTGTGCTTTGAGCCTCATGTATAAGGAGCAGAAGCACTGTGAATACTTCCTTAACTTGTTTAGTCAAAGGATTAAAGTCAGTTATATGGATAAAGAATTTATGGAATTGGAATTTTACTTTGCCCATTTTATCAGAGAATCAGAGGTCTGTAGCAGGCAGTATTCTCATTTTTACAAGCAGAGAGGAAAGATATAGTGATATAAACTTAGTCACAGTCACATAGCAGTTCAAGGACATCTCTAAGATAAGCCTTAGTCTTTCCATTTCCCCAGGCAACAACACCAGACCACACTGCTTTTTAAGGACAGTTGAAGATAAAACTTAGAGAAAATAACGACAAGTGCATTGGTGGATAAGATGCCTTAGATGCCTTTACAGTTTACATTTATTAATTAAAAAATGACTATAATTATTGAAAACAGCTATTTATGAAGTATCTTATTTGTCTGTTCAGTAAATGAAGGACAAAAATCTGAAAATAATTTTCAAATTATTTGAAAATATAGCTTGCCTTGCAACAAAACTGTTCTTAGAACAACACTAAGAAAGCTGGATTTTAAGAAACAGCCGTGCTGGGCAAGTCTGGCCAGCTACTTACCTGGAAGGGAAAAAAAGAAAGTCCAAGAAAACACTTTTCTTCTTTCTCCCTCTCTCTCTCTTCCCTTGGCAATATAAACCAAGCAAAAAAACCCTACCAGAAAGAAATGGGAGGGGAAAGATGGATATACAAACTATTAATATTCTGCATTAAGAGGTCTAAACTGGCAATCTCAACGTATGTCACACAAGGGTTTTCAGTTTTGCTGTTAAACAGGGGAGTTTGAGTTGATGAAAAGTGCTGATCAGGAATCTTCTTCTCATCAGTAAGACGCCAAATTAACTCTGGGAAAAGAAGAAACTACTCAGAAGTTTGTGTGAGGTATAGTATGAGAGAGAACAACCTGGGGCTAACAAATCCATCAAAACAGAACAGACAAATTGCACATGTGAAAAAGTTCATGGATCTGCAGTTGAAAGCAAAGCCAAAGGAAATTATACTGCTAAAGTCCTGGTAGCTAGAAAGGTGATGATAAGGCACCAGTGTTTTGGCTACTGCTGAGCAGTTCTCCCACAGCATCTAAGCCACCTCTCCAAACTGTCCTCCCTGACCTCAAAAGGCCAGTAGGCTGGGGGAGGATAAGATCTGGGGAAGGGACACAGCCAGGACAGCTGACCCAAACTGGCCAAAGGGATATTCCATACCATGTGCTGTCTGCTTATCAATAAAAGCTATGAGAAAGGCGGAGGAGGGAGGGCATTCATTATTACAACGTTCGTCTTCTGGAGCAATCGCTACGTCTATTGAAGCCCTGCTTCTGGGAAGTGGCTGATCATCACCTGCTGATGTGAAAGAGAAAATAAATCTTTGTTTTCCTTTGCTTCTGCTTGCGGCCCTTGCTTTTGCTTTTATTAAACTGACTTTATCTTGACCCATGTGGTTTTTTCCGTCTTATATTCTCCTCCTCCCTGTCTTGCTGCGGAAGGGAGTGATAGAGTGGCTTGGTGGCACCTGGCATCCAGCCAAGGTTCACCTACCACACAAGGTGACACAGAGGTCAAACACAAAGTTTTGCTTTTGTTCATGCCATTAGAGCCAAGAAGCAAGTGGGAAAGTGCCCACCCCAACTAGGGCTTCTTCTCGAGCAAAAATTCTCCTAGAATGAGGCAGTTAACATCACCCTTGCTTCTTCTCACGGAACAATGGACACAAGTACACAAACTCTATTACCTTAGTATCCCCTAGAGACTGGAGAACTGGATTGAAATGTAGTAATTTACAGGCAGATACGTAGATATGAGGAGAAAGTCCCAGCTATTAGGCCATTCACTAATCTATCCTTTTTAAGCAATTGGATTTTACTAAATAATTAAACATAAATTGTGGTGGGGAGAAAAAGATACAGAAAGAATATATGCAAGAATTATGTTTTTGCTCATCTTTGATGACAGAAAGTCCTTTTCAAATTCCTAATCCAAGATAAGTATACAAGAAAAAGACATAGTAACTTCATGCAGAAATACCTAAAAAACAAGTAGTAAATACCATTTGGCATTTACAATATATACTGAAATAAATAAATAAATAAAAATTTCCTGGTGCATGGGTTGTGGTTTCAAGTCCTCACCTTAATAAAGTTGCTTTTGGTATCTTGTTGAGGGAAAAATGGAACTTGTGATAGACAGCTGATATCTTCTTGGCAGCCTATTTAAAATCTTAACACTAAATATAATTTAACTGGACTAGTAATTATCATTAAAAAGTAATAGTTCAAATTAATACAAGAAAGCATAACTAAGAATACCTTTAAAATTGTTATACAAGAAAACTTAGGAAAACAACCCTTTCCTCTGATGTTATGTCTACCTTCCCCAAGCCTCTCTGGGTGTTTTGGGGGTTTGAGAGTTTGGGGGTGCCACAGTGAGTCACCAGTGTCCCCAGGTCTCACTGGGAGGCTTGTGATGGTGGTATTGAGGTCTCTTTCTCCTCAGTCCTGGGGTCCAAGTGAATTTATCTTTACGCATTTCCTTTGTACATTTTCCCTTTTTTATACTTTTCCTTGGGTATCCTTACTCCAAAGGATATCCTCCCATGAAAAACAAAAACAAAAACAAAAACAAAAACA
>NW_010530990.1:0-31544 GCF_000687285.1 Phaethon lepturus | reverse complement strand
AACCGCTCTATGATCTTCCCCGGCACGGCGGTCAGGCTGACAGGCCTGTAGTTCCCAGGATCCTCCTTCCGGCCTTTCTTGTAAATGGAGCCATGTTTAGGGCCAGTTGTGCAATGCAGACATGATGCCCTCTTGGTGTCCTCCATCGTACATGTGATGGGAACCAGCTCTGACATCTTTGGCATGGGAAGAACAATTGAAGCAGGATCCAGACAGAGTACCAGGAGTGCATAAGGGAGGAGCTGCTCCCCGTGGCCTGATTCCTCTTAGGAAATATCAAGGGAATTCATCTCTGGTTCACGCTGCTCTGTGCCTCCATGATGAGAGAGGAGAGAAGAGCAGGAGAGGCCACTCACCAGGGAGCATTTCCACAGCAGCTGGGAAGCACAAGGCTGGGAGCTGTGTGGATGCCCTTGCTTAGGCATGGGACAGAGACCCCATCCTTGGCCAGCACGGAGCAATTACCACCTGCCTACTTACCTACCACCCACCTTCAGTTTGCAAAGCCCGTGGTCCTCCTGTGCTCCCATCAGACACTTTAACGTAAAACCTCGAACTTTCCACTAAACGTGGCTGCTTGTCAGGTGGGGGCGGAAGGGTTAAACATTTTCCTGCACATAAGCACAAGGCAATAATAGTAACAGCAGAGATCACAGCAGCACTTCAGAGTTCCAAGCGAGACTGAAGCACAGCACTCGGCACACAACGGCAGCAGGACACATTCCCCACCTGAAAACCCCGCGGGCTGTGGAGACAAGAGAAGAGGATGAGGGAGGGGACATCCTCCTTCATTTTCACAGGGAGGGAGCTGAGGCGCAGAGGAGTTCAGCGGTGTGGCCCATGAGCAGGCTGAGGCAGAGCTGGTTTCACAGCAGGGCCAGGTAAGAGCCTCGACCACAGGGCTGTTACCTGAAGTGCTCTGCTGCAGACCTACTGTTTCTCTCTAGCTCAGTGCATCCAGTGTGAATCAAGCCTGGGTATGGTCATGGAAGACACTGAGATGTCTAGCGCTGTTCTCATAGTCCTGGCAGATCCTGGGGGATCTCAGGGTCCCCAGGTATCCTCAAGAAACCAGAGGATCCAGATAACACAGGACAGGAAAAGATCTTATCCCACTACCTCGTACCACACACAGTAGTGGGCTATGTGTGTTTCAGAATTACAAATGGAGGATGAAAATCGCTAGCACTTTTGCAGACTTACTAACTCCTAATATCCTTAGACAGAAAAGTTCCTCTGGTGAATCTGGGACTCTGTGAAAACGAACTCCCTTGGTTGAGTTAGGCTCATGGTCTGACTGTTTCACTGGGAACCTCCTAATTCTTGCATGGTGGGGTCAATTTTTATTTCAGCCTGCCCCCGACAGGCAAGTCTTTAGAAACCTTCAGACGTTTCTTTCCTACACTGGAAAGCCCTGTGCTACACAACCCAGCTCAATTCATTCTGTAGATCTTCCCTCTGTGGGGCTGCGGCTGATTTCTAACCTGTTTCCAGTAGTTTGGTCTCAGCCTCCTTCCCTCACAACAAGGTAATGCTTTGGGCTGTAGAATTGTTGTCTACCCAAGTCCTTGATCTTGGGGAAGCAGAAGCCTTTCCAATACAATAACTTCTCCAAACACCCTCATAAATGCTCCCTTAACAGCAACCAGCTTCTCCCATGCTTTACTGCAGAAATTAGCTTAATTCATATCAGCTGACTGGAGATTGATTTTGGGTGTCTAGCCTTGTCTTGGAGAGGGGCATGTTAATCCCTTCTCTGTGGAGGTATCAAAACACCCTGTCACGCTCATGGGAGGCATGGGAAGGGAGAAGGGCTGTCCTCCATGGGAGGGAGGTACACGCTGTTGGAGATGATAGGCTGGAAAAACCAATCTGGATTGCAGCTGTGGGTAGTAACATTGAGGAGCGCCTTCTCCTCCCCCTGAGGATCAATGTGGGCAGGAAGAAAAGTGAAGCACAAGGTACCTGTTGTGCTCCAGCCAGCCATGATGTCTTGCGCTATGGGGACTGGCAGCCAGCTAGCCTAGATGAACACCAGGAGAAGCTTATGTGCACTGCTTACATCCAGCCTGGACCTGAACGATGGATTCCTTGGTACAACTCCTGGTATTGGTGTGTCTCGGGAAGCAAGCTGGATTCAGACTGCTTCTGATCCCACTGTTTCTTATGCAAACAACCTCTGGTCTCTCCTAAGAAGGACCTGGGTCTGTCTTCTCTGTAGACCATATGGTATCACTGCAAGATGGGTTGGAGGGGGATCTCTGCCAAGCCTCAAATGCAGGGGACAAAGTAAGGCTCCACAGATTCAAAATTCCCTTGAAAGCTAGATCCAGCTGTCACCCCCTGGTAACTGGATGTCCCTAGAGATGACCTCAAGGAAACTCCTGCAGGCAAGTGTTGTGAATGGCAGGAGAGCTTGTCCTCATGCCCTGCACAGCCTTGTTTCAGAACCCCAGCCCATCAGATGGACAGCTATCAGGACTCATGTTGGTGTGGTACTAGGAGCCTTGATGAAACCTAATGGAATGAAATCCTAAGGGACCTAAATATAAACCCACTGAGGAATATGACGTACCTGTTCTAGGACCCAAAGACAACTGTGCCAGCATCTCCTGTGCTGGATCAGAGCAGGTGATACCCATGCACATCTTGGCTCAGACAAAGGGAGCATGGGCAGACTGATCCCACGCTGCAGAGGACTGTGGAGAGTGACTGCAAAATCTTTTCAATCAAGTTTTCCTCCCTCTCCTTCTCTCCAGCAAGTATCGAGTCATCGTGAGTCATGTAGCATGGGTCGCTGTGGTATTTAAGTCACTCAGCACATTTTCAATGGGTTTTCCTCAAGCTGAATGCTTTATGGGACATGTGGCACAATGGGTAAGGCTGTGAATGGGGAGTTAGGAGACTTTGGGATCCTTTTTCTTGTGCCTCTGCTTCTTCCTTAGCTCAAGATGATTTAACACCCGTGGCACCCCAGTAGTCACAATAGGTGTGATGAGGGCTTGGGCTCTGGCCTTGCTTCATTCCTGGTATCAGAGTCTGTGTTTGGGTGTGTAAATCCCTGTGTCCCTGATGCCTTAATCAGGGGGGTGAGGTGATCTGGGTGGAAACTGGTGCTCAGAGGTCTGTCAGAGGGTGGGTTTTGATGGAAAGGCCGAGACTGATTTTTCTGGTGAAAGCGAGAAGATTTGGGACTGCCGGATTTGGGTAGTTCTCAGAGGGAGAGGTTTTTCTCAGCTGTTGAAAAGCAAAATTTCTAGTTTGAGCAAGTTGTCTGGGTCCCTGGAGAACATAGTGGAAAGACAAATGCATTTTCAGGGAAGATTTTTGTCCTACCTCTCTCCAGCTGGGCTGAGAGAAGTGTCTGGAAGTATCTGTCTCTATGCATCTGCTGTCAAGGGACTCCAGGTGACTGTCCAGCCTGGACACCTACTTTGCTAAATGCTAGCATTATGTGACGTTACTGATCTTAGGAGAATAGACATTCCTCCAGTGAGGACAGGGGTCACTTCAGTGCTGGAGATCTGCAAGACAATGGGGAACTTTTTTGGGTGTCAACTCTGGAACCTACTAATGAAGGCGGCAGTCATCCAATTGGTCAGAATATGAGATTCTGAGCATCTTTTCCTTCCTCTTTCCTTTTCGTTCTTACTCATATCTTGGTATACAGCAAAACTCAAGGTAACCAGTTACCCTTCCTGAGGATGGCTGATGTGATTGAAATGAGAACACAGTCAGCTTTAGGGTTTCATATTCTTCTTTTCCTCTGCTCCTCCCAGCCCCTCTTGCAGCAGAGAGTTGTTTGAAATCTGTGCTGAAAAACTCCTTTCTCTTCCAGCACCCTAACCCACCTCAGCGACTCTAACAGACAATGCGCACACACACACATGCGTGCACACCCTCCCCCCCGCCAAAAGGCACTTGTTGTTGTCGCTGTGGCTCCTGCCCCTCTCCTTGTTGTCTCACCTTCAGGATTGTGTGTCAAGAATCAATGCTACAGGTGTTGACTTAGCCACAGTGCTAGCAGGAGACTTTTAATATGTTTCAGATACAAGAACAAAGAACAGATGCCAATTCATAGTGAGGGAAGGGAGATGTTTTGATCTGGGTTTTTGGAAATGAATTTTCATGCAGCCTTTATTTCCAATTTTACATTTTTTTCTTTTCCTTGGAATGCATATTAAATACTGATAGCCTGTTATCCTTGACCTTTAGAGCCTGTGAATTTGAAAATCCAATTCCCTGTGAAAAGCAATGCATACAACATGGACTTTGAAGAAAATGCCACTAAGTGTGTTATTTTCTTTTTGGCCCTGCAAGGGCCTACCACCAACAGAAAAAAGGCAAAAGCACAATTTGAGTGGAATACAGTCAACAAGAAGAGAGGTTTCTCTCTCTAACTCCTTGCAGGCCATGGGTTTTGTTCACCCAGTGGGGATGGAGGAACGTTAAGCTGTTAGGAGAGGTAATTCATCTCCCCCTTCCTCAGCACTCCAGTTATTGTGCTTTTTAACTCCTCTGGTGTTGCCAAATGGGCTCAGAGCATCTTGGTAGAACGTGTCTCCAGATGTGTTACTGTGTCCTTGTGGGATTTTCTTTAAACACTGCTAGATGATGTTTGGAACATCATGATCACCTTTTCTTTCTGAAGTGCTGAAAGCATTCTGGTGACCTCCAGCTGTTTTGGGGGCATCCCTTGGAAGCTGCCTTTCATACCTGCTGGAGATACCCCAAGGGTGTCCTCTTCCAGCTGTGCTGGAAACATCCCTGGGGAGTTTTCTTCCAGATAATGTGGAGATAGGTTAGGAGACTATTCATCTGACTGTGCTGGTGGAGATCTACAACCCAGTAAACCCACTACAGTGCTCAATTTGCCAGATATTTCCCTTCTATTGTCCTCAGCTAGTCATCACTTTTTTAAAACTGTGTTTACTTAGGCAGAGATGCAGGGGCTTTTACACACTCTGCTTATAACAGGTAGCAGCACAATTCCCCCCACTCTTTAGCTTCTAGCCAGGAATAATGGTTGCCTTATTTTTGCTTTTAGTATGTCCTGTGTTTCTTTATGGAAAAAGGCTGGAGACTCTGTTCAAGAAGTGCGTTAAACCCATAAGTATGTTTACCAAAGGCTGTTGGATGGCTGTGGGGTAGGTAAGGTGTGAAGTCCAGCTGTTTTAAGAGCAAAATAAGATACTTTGAAAGCAAAAAGGTCATTCATTATTGGCAGTCCCCACAGATCTCGTCTCCTCCAGGCTTCAGGAGAGCATACTGGCACCAAAGAGCAGAGGTTTGAGTTTCCATTCCTGAAGAATCCAGGCACAATCCCATTGCTTTTCAAGCTATAGGCCCTTAGCAGATACACAGGACCTCTGTAGCCTGCATATTTGAAAAGCTGATCCCTCTTATTCTCCGTGAAGAGTAAGGCAGGCAGTGTGGCCCTCCACCATTTGTTCGGCCATCATGTAGCACCTCGGGACCTGGAGGTTTTCGTGGTGTCACTGAGAAAGGGCTGCAGGAGGAATTAGCCCTGTGTGCAGGCACGGTAGCCCAGGAACAAGGCAAAACACAAATTCTTTGGGATTGGGTTTTCTGATTTTTATGAAGAAGCCAAACTTGGTATGAAATCCAAAGGCTTGAAAGTCATGCGGACCTAAACTCCACAAAGTCAGGAGCTTGCTTTCTTTTTTGCTGGAAGCTAAATTCTGTCTCAAATAAGACACAGCTCCTAAGTCCCTTTGTGCATCTGGACCTTTTTGCCATGCCCAGGCTCAGGCAGGGAGTCTGTGGTACAGCAGGAAAGGAAACCATGTCTGTCAAACTCCAGGATGGGGCTGTGATGGCTGGACATCTCGCCCCTGGCTGTGCTGCCTGTGAGTGGCATGAAATGAATCTTCAAAGGGCTACGCGGATCCCCTGCCCTCTCTCATCCCTGTGGTGGCCAGCCCCTCCGTCTTTGCTCGCAGACAATGAAACCGCAGGGTGGTTGGTTCAGACAGATATGCTGTGCCACGCTTGGTTTTCTAATTTTTTTCTTCGCCTCCTTATTTTTCTCCCACTCCTTTTCTTCTAATTTAGAGCTCTAGATTAAATTCGACTTAATTAGAAGGATTATACATCTTATAAATTTAATATTTAATATGCAAGCATAGGCTTTTATTAAAGGTGTCCTAGGAGGAATGGTAATGACTTATTGCACAATAAATAGTTGGATGGAAATGAGTGTGATAAAGGACTGGAACTTCTGGAGCAAGGGAGGGGGAAAGGGGATGCGGGTGCTTGGGAAACAACTCTGGTGACTGCTCAGAGTGCTGCTGTCATCTCTGCTGCTCACACAGTGACTGATCCAAAAACAAGAGGAATTTTCCTTCAGCATAGGTAGGAAAAGAGATTTGAGAGGTTAAGGAGGATAGTGGTGAGGGAAGGACATGAGGAAGGTCGGGAACTAAAAAAACATCACAAAGAGAAGAAACTCTGATATAGGGTCCTGTCTGAAAGCCATGTATAGGAGTTGTGAACAGCTCACTCACTGCCTCTGTAACTGTTGGAGGGGACAGCCTGGATGTGGTTGGGGGTCTTTACTGCAGTGCCCATCCGTGCCTCCTTCTGCCCTTGGGGGCAAGAGCCAGGGCCCAGTTGTGATGGGCAGCATGTCAAGAAGATTCTTCTTTTGTGCTGCCTCTTTGAATTGAGAGCTAAGTTGGAATTCATCTCTTCAAGTGTCTACAATGTGTGTGCCTTATAAGCTGGTGTCTATGTTCCCACCGTAGACAACGGAGATCTAGTTAATACCATACACCATTTAGGGTGTGACCACAGTATCACAGAATCATTAAGATTGGAAAAGACCTTTAAGATCATCAAGTCCAACCATCAACCCAACCCTACCATGCCCACTAAACCATGTCCTGAAGTGATTCATTGGGCCATGCATAGCTGTTTGGTTTATGATGAGACAACTTGCACTGTAAATTCTGCGCGCTGCACAGGTGAGGTCTCCAGTGACTGCAAGGGACCAAAGGCTATGTTTGTGCTGGTAAATAAAATGGGCCAGCGATTGCTCTTCAGACTTCAGGGCAAATGGACCAGTCTGATTCAGACTAGGTATTTTCTGCAAGAGTGTTAGCAGGTCCCTTCAGCTGTGTCAGGATGCTTAACAATGGAACAGTGTGGATACTGTGGGCTGGTGCCTGCTACCACACCCAGTCCCAGTCTGGTTCCTAGGACAGACAAACCACTTCCCAAAGACCAGTGTCTACACTGAAGGCACTCAGATGAATCTTTTCCCTCCTGACGAATGATCTGTTGCAGAAGGGGATCACTTTGCCATCCTGGCAACATCCCAGCCTGGTAAAGCTGTGTGGCTTAAATGACCACTGTCCACACAGCAGCTCCTGGCAGCCAGTGGTTGCTGCCAATCAGCTGATGGATGGTAAATAGATTTTCTGGTAGCAAATCCATAGTATTTGCTAGGGTGTTGGCCTCTTCTCCCAAGTAACTAGTGATAGGACAAGAGGAAATGGCCTCAAGTTGCGACAGGGGAGGTTTAGATTGGATATTAGGAAAAATTTCTTCACTGAGAGAGTGGTCAGGCATTGGCACAGGCTGCCCAGGGAGGTGGTGGAGTCGCCATCTCTGGAAGTGTTCAAGAAACGTGTGGATGTGGCGCTTCAGGACATGGTTTAGGGGACATGGAGGCGCTGGATTAATGGTTGGACTTGATGATCTTGAAGGTCCTTTCCAACCTAGTGATTCTGTGATTCTGTGATTCTGTGTATAGCTGGGTGTTGTGCATCCTGTCTGGGTGTCAAAGCAGAGCTACGTTGAGGCACATCTTGGAAAATGCGGCTGGGAAGGTGCTGTGGTCCATCAGTGAATGACTTTAGGGAGTGTCTGGTATCATGGTGAGGAAAGAAGATACCAGAATGCAATTGAGGTCACAGTGTGAGGGGGTGGGGAGCACTAGGAAAAGGTTGGAAGTATGTGGTGGAAGGATGGGAACCCAGTGATGGAGGAATAGGTTCTGGTATATCTCCATACAACCTGATACAGAACTGGGCCCATCATGGTCTGTGGAGTACCTGAGGTGAGGAACCATCTGACTGGTGGTTTTGTAACTGGCAGACTCTCTGGGGCCAACATTCTGCTGTGGTCTTAAATGGCCAGTGAGAGGAGGAGGCATCTCAACCCAAGGCTCTGGGGAGTTGGAGCATCCTGTTAGGGTGGTCCTGTCACACTTCACATCTATGCTTTCAGGGCCCATCCTCTTACCGTGCCAAGACCTTTCTCTCCTACTCAGCCAAGTTTTTCTCATCTGGTTTTACCCAGACAGACTAAATAATCTCCAGCACTGCCTGTGTGCAGTTCTATATGGAAACTGCTCTCTGGAGGGTGTTTGTACCTGAATTCAGGTCTCCTTGCCCACGCTCAGTATTCATCTCTGCTCCCAATCAATGCATGTGTTTTTCTTTGGCTCCAAGGGATGCACAGGACATAGACAAAGCTGCCACCCATGGCAAACCAGGCTTCAGGACTCGCGCAAATAAACACCTTTTAGTTTCAAGCCAGGGCAGGGAGACTGCCCTTGACAAAAAGTGAGCTAAGGTGCCAGGTAAATATAGAATTTTAGCCCATTTGGATTTATGCGATGAAGCTGGCAAAGAGCTGGAGCCATCTCTGGTTGCTCTGGCCAGCAAACAGGGCAGTTGTTATCTCTGCAGATGGCCCCCGTGGCCTCCCACGCGTGATATTTGTAATTACAAGCAGGGATTATGCAGGAAGGAGATGGAATCAACTATGAAACCCCAGCAGACAGCAGGGGAGCTTAAGGCACCGGCTGGTTCCTCGCCAACGAAGGCAGAGATAGTACCAAGATATGTGAGCAGGCTTGGGGTGCATATGTCAAACCTATGGGGATCCTGATAGAGGGATTAAAACTGAGGGGAGGGGAAGGGAGGAAACATCTGATTAGCATTTTTGATGCATACCCAGGGCTAACACAGTGTGCTAATGAACACTGGTGTAGTAGCTAAGCTTTCTTGGTGCCCTCTGCCCTGGACACCCTGACAGTAAAGCTAGACATGGACAAGATTTAACTACCACCTTTTACGTACAGCTAGGACGGACCCTTTGGAGCGCAGGTTGGAAGGAGGGGTGCTTTTGCTGGGGCAGGAGTGTTGCAGGAGGGTGGGAAAGGAAAGCTCCCATTCTCATGTCTTTTCTCCCATGCATCGCCGTGATAAGGTAAGGAGAGCACCTGGCACCCTGAGATATTTGGTGACAGGGCACAGTGGCATTGTCAGTCATTTCTCATGCCCTGCAGGTAAAGCGAAGACAAAACCCAAGGGCAGCTGTAAGCTGTTCCTGCAAATAATCAGGAGTCCTTAAACTACCGCAGGGTTAGCAAAACTGGTAGGAAAAGGGACATCCAAACCTTTCCACAGGATATCTGCCACGATTGATGAGGTTACTATTGCCACCTAAAAAGAACAGAACTGTGTGGGACCAGGCACTGCACAAACACAGAGCCAGAAGATGGTCCCTTGTCTCAGAGCACTTGCGTTGCTCCAGGCCAAATGGTGCATCCCTTAGGATGAAGACACCTGGGGAGCTGCAGTCTTGGCAGGGGCTGAATTCAGAAACCTTTATGAAGAGGTCAACCCGTCATGGAGAGCAACAGCAGGTAACGGCCCTTGTTGGACTCCAACACACCTCACAGGGCCACCTTGCCCTACAGACAGCAGGAAATTCCCTTTTTCCTTCCTTCTCTCTGTTCCTTGTGCAGAGGATTAGGAATTCCTGCTTGACTGGGAATCAAAGCAAACAAAATACAGGTGATGACTCCCTCTGATACTTCTTTTTAACAGAAGTAGAGGGAAAATGCACGGTGAAAGAAAAGGAGCAGAGAGGGGAAAACACTGTTTGGGTCCAAACTGTGTTTGCAGTTTTCTCCTTCATCTTTTTATGAAAGCATCCAAACAAGACAACAGGAGCTAATGATTCAATAATGTGCAGGGCTGGGAGACAATGGAGGGAAGAAAAACAACAATGCGAAGAGGATTTTAATAACCGTTCATTGAGGCTGTAATTAAATTTTGGTTTCTGTTTGGAAAACAAGAATCTCATTTTGTGCATGTGCCTTGTCTCCCCACCACATCTGCACCCATGTTTTCCTGTGGGCAATTACCGAGCATGCTGTGAGCTGATTAGCAAATACAGGTGTGGCAGGCAATCTCTCCTGCAAGGGAAGAGCGAGAAGGAGAAGAGAGGGTGAGGAGTTTATTGCCAAGCCTGGCACCAGCCCTGCACAAGTGGGACGCAGGAACCCACAAAGAAGTTGTGGAGCCAGCCAGGTACTTCTTCGGTGCTCGATAGAGATGAGGAAAGGGTGTAGAGAGGGCAGGAGCATGTGGCCGCCCACCCCACCTCAGTGATTGCCAGCCAGTATGATTTAGCTTGGAGGAGGGATTCGGTCCCCGTGGGAAGGCAAGAGGCTACTGAGCTGATATCAGCACAGGATTTGAGCACCAAGTGTGTTGCAGTCTATATACTTTCCACGTGGGCTAAAGAAACTCTTCATAGGCATGGCTATGTCTATAATGAAACAAAAAAGGGCACATGCTCTGAGGCTGAGGGCAAGTGGTAGAGTTATTTACACCCATGTATCTCCCTTTCTTCTCCTCCATCACGTAGCCTGATGGGCTCAGGCAGGGTACCGTGTTAGCCCCTCAACCCTGCCAGGGCTTTGGCTGTGAGAGTGCTGGTGGCATCGGCCAAAGCTCTGCCAGGGACTGTGATAACAACTGTGTCCCTGGCCTTGGTTCATGTGCTTTTACAGCTTAACCTCAGAGGTGGATGCTTTTGTGGAGAAATGAAGAGCACAGCAGAAGCACAGCCTTCTGATCACATGCAGAGCCATGTCAACAGTGGGCTACCACATAGCTGTGGCCAGAAGATGGAAGACAGAAACATGCACGTGCTCTCCAGCTGACTATCCATTAGAGAGGAGAATACTGTATTTCACTTGGAGCTACTGTTTTCCAGCAGCTATCTTTCCTCCTTCTCTCCCAGTCTGATGAGATTTAAGGAACGACTGACAGAAACCCTACCCCAGCTGAGCCAGGCTTTCTGTGGAACTAAACCAACACTTCTCCTTCTCAAGATTTGCCTGCAGGACTCGTTGCCTAATTTCTGCCTGTTCATAAGAAAACATGGCAGTAACGCTGTTGTGGTTACTGTCCCAGAGCCCATCACCTCTTTGCATTAGTTCTGCCTGCTAATTGCCAGGAGCTCAGTGGAGGTGCTGCTCCTGGTCTCTGCCAGAGTTTGCCCGGGCAGAAGGGCTGCGTTTGATCCTCATTTATATTCTAGAAGCACCACTCACTTAGCAGTATCTCCTGCCATCAATAAACCAACGCAAACAGAGATAAGCCAGATAAAGCAAAAGTAGGTCACTTCTGCAGCACAGTGACATCCAGCTCGGTTATTCCTTACGCAGCCCTAAAAGTTAACTCTCTCTCCCACCATGACATTTCTTTTCTCTTCCTCCTTTTTGTTTAAAGCTGCTAAGGAGCTCGGGCAAGGTGATTAGGCAGATATGAAAGCCTCCTCACAGCTCTACCATGCATGAGACTGAGAGCATCTGGAGATTGTTCTGCAGCTGCACAGTGGAGGGGTAGATGGAATGTTTGATGATATCATTCACAGATTCTTTAAACTCTGTGTTGCTTTTCTAGCAGTTAAAGTCCTAGAAAGGTGCTTCATGCTGGCTTGCATCACCACTGCAAATTCATCTCTTAGTATGGGCTTATCTTCAAGCCTTGATGTTGACTGAAAGGCACAAACTTCCTCTGTTGGTAAGGTTTCATTCCCAGTTGCCTATTGTATCAACTTCTTCACTGAGAACCTAAGAGCCAGTTAGTTCGTATAAAATGAGGGTGGTCGAACACTTGAACAAACTTTCTGGAGAGATGGTCGATGCCCCAAGGCTGTCAGTGTTTAAGAGATGTTTGGACAATGCCCTTAATAACATGCTTTAACTTGGTCAGCCCTGAATTGGTCAAGCAGTTGGACTAGATGATCATTGTAGGTTCCTTCCAACTGAAATAAGATGCCTTCAGGATCGTCTTTGATCCTTGTCCAGAAGTTTCTGGGTAACAATCCACTATATTGGTCCCTGGCTTTTCCTGAGCCCCAGCACTTCCTCTCAACAAGCTCATTCTGTTCTGTTCTGTTCTGTTCTGTTCTGTTCTATTCTATTCCACTCTATTCTAAATTGTCACTCTTGTATCATGAGATGGCAATGGCTTCCTGTTGATGTTGCTGGAGACCAGGTTTGGGATGGTAACATGTAAGTGAAAAACTTAGTGACCTAGCCACAGTCACCTGAACAATCCAGGCACGTAGGTTATGTATGATTTTATTATTAAAAAAAATCAGTGCTCTTCATTGAACCATACATAAATTTCAAGTGCTGTTATGAAAGCATAAGAACCTCTGGAGATGCTTCTAAGGCCTGTTAGCACTGCAAAGAAACATAAGCATTAGCTCAGTCTTGGATGATCTCCAGAAAACAAGACAAGTAGGGATGATCCAGTGCTCTTTTTTTGAGATTTCTGTAAACGTTGTCTTCATTAGCATAAGTGCTTGTGGGAAATGCACTTTAAAACTTCTTATTTAAGTGTTCATTCTTACAAGAAGAGGTTCTAAAAGTGACCTTCATCCATCCAAGAAAACAGAAATGACACTGTAGAAGTTATGCGTTTGATATACCACCAGCTTGAATGGCAAATAATTTCTTCTTTGTGCTACCTCCACAGCAGGAAAGAAATTTATTGCAAAATAAAATGATAAAATAAATAAATCTCACAAAACAACAGCCTCCTTCCAGATATTCCACAAGAGGGAAATACGGCAGCATCCCATAAGTAAGTTGTTCTGTAGTGAACAATGCACCTGGCTCCAACTGATCACAGAATCACAGAATGATTAAGGTTGGAAAAGACCTTTAAGATCATCAAGTCCGACCATCAACCCAACACCACCACACCCACTAAACCGTATCCCAGTGCCATGTGCCACGTTTTTTGAACACTTCCAGTGATGGTGACTCCACCACCTCCCTGGACAACTTGTTCCAATGCTTGACCACTCTCGCTTTCCGTAAAGAAATTTTTCCTAATATCCAGTCTAAACCTACCCTGGTGCAACTTGAGGCCATTTCCTCTCGTCTTATCGCTAGTTACTTGGGAGAAGTGATCAATACTCACCTCGCCACACAAGCCACTGGACTACTAAGCACCCAGATCCCAGCCACCTCCAGGTATGTGGCTGTCAGAGAACATGATTAGCACGGGTACCAAGTTTACTTGTATCAAGCAAAACACTTCTTTTGTCCTCTGAGCCTAGTTGAAGAGCCTAACTACTCCTAAAAGCCTTTCTCCTACCTCTCCCATGTGGTTGCCCCTTTGGTGCCTGAAGCAGAGATAGCCAGAGTACCTACCTGATCAGATGACTAGAAATCCCTATCAAGGCTCTGAAACACATGAGCAGGTCCTGAGATGCTCCTTCTACTCAGATAACCTTGGTTTATGACCCTCTGAAGTACCATCATCCCTTGTGTCTCTCCCCCTGAGGGACCACCCATGCCTCTTAAGCAAAAATCACTCTTCCTAGAGCTGCTGCCTCCAGCTTGTCCCCCTCTAAATCTTTGTGTATCTCCTTCAGGGAAGCTAAAAGCATTCAGTGTGACTGGCATTACCTCTACCAAGTCATGTTACTGATCAGTTAGATGAAGAGGTGCTGAGCATTTGCAGCCTGTCCTCACTCTTGATTAGATTGAGGAACCAGCTTGCTTTCTCAGCACACACTTGAAGGCCAGAGATGCTGTCTGCAATGCTCTGCAAGTTAGTGCCCTGTATTTTATCTTATTCATCTTGAATTTATATTCTGGGTACTGCCAGAAGCCTGCATACATCTCCTTTGGGGATGGGTTGGTGCTGGTGCATGGAGCCTACAGAACCTCAGGAGACAGACGTCCTCGCTCCTTCCTCCAGCAACAGTGAGACAAGCAATTAATAAAACCTACTTTTTGTGTCTGCCAACAGCAAACATCATGTCCCCTGTCCAAGGTGGAAGGGCTGTATTCAGGGTCCTAAAGCCTCACCTTTCTGCGAATTATTTCTACAGATCTTTTTCATGACCCTGAGCAAAATTTCCCCTTGTCTCCTTTCAAAAAACCTGGCAAACACTTCTTTCCTTAACTGTTTCTGTCCAGTCGAAGCTGTCATCATGCAACTACTATCTCTGTTGGTGTGTTTGCCCATAATGTGTCCCATTCCCTGACAGACTTGTTTTTACGTTGTGTTGGACTCCAGTGGGAGAGTGCTAGCACAGACAAGAAGACTGTGCTTGTGCAAGGAAGGGTTTAATGGTATTAATGAGTTGGGACACAATTTTTTGAGAGCAAGACAAATCCCTTTCCACCTAAGATTTTTTTCATGCTCTTCTTAGCCATCTGGGTTAATCTCTTAACCAAAACAAGACTTTGCCTTCCCCACTTGCTCTTGATGCGACACCCATATTTCTGTGCCTGGCACCTGACACATGGTCTCATGTCTGTGTGATTCTGACAGTGGTACCTGTGAGTTGTTTGGCACCAAAGCATGCTTCTGGTTTTCCTCTCTCTTTCTTTTTCCTACAACCTCCTCTGGGCATTGCTGCTGCTGACCAGGTAATGCAAGCAGCAGACAACATTCTTGGTGGCTGGTGGAGGCTGAGAAAGCTGGGGAGGGGTGAGAAGCAGAGAACACCTCCTTGGTCCTTTTGCAGCACCTTCAAGGCACGTAGGGCTGCCTCTGCTTCTCTTGGACTCTAGGAGCTTCATGTCAATCAGAAAGAGGTGGTAAGGTGTGGGAAGATGTCCTGGAGAAAACTAACACCATTTGCTCCCTGTTATGCCCTGCCCCTTGCAGCCTCCTCCTCTTCTTCAAGCCACCATCCCTGGGGAGCAGCAACAGCCAGAGGAGGCTGCAAGGGAAAGGGGCTGAAGGGGACAAGTGACGCTGGTGGCTCTCAGCTCCCCACCACCTCCTATGTCCTCCCACCACTGACTTGGCTGAAGCTAAGGGGTGCTTGGAAGCAGCCGGAAAAACCATGAGTGCTGACCTGGAGGGAGTAAGGGCATTTGGAGCTGACAGTTGTATGTGCCCCTAAATCCTCTGTAGTCCTCATTTTTAGTAATTTGTTCTAAGTAAAACTCTCCTGTTTTGCTGTGTCAGTCGCTGGCTGTACTGCCTTTGCCCGTGTAGCCAGGGCTGTGCTCCTAAAGAGCTGTCAGGCTTTTAGATCTGGCCGATCACAAGCTGGAATAAAATTATTTTTGCCAAATCATCATATGGGCCACTTTTAAAATAAATTTTTCTTCTCCTTTTAAATGTGTGTGTCAAGAAAAGATGGAGGAGAGGGAAGGCTACTTAGCACACCCACCCAGCCCACCTTATCTGCAGGAATTGCATCACTGTAAGGTGAGAGGAAAGGAGACAACAAGGTTCTTTGGGATGGGGTGAGCATGTCATGGAAAGCCCCAAAGCATCTGCCTGAGAGGATGCCCTATTCATGGAGGGGTTGTCCTTGCAGCACAGGGGATGAACTGGCAAACTGTGGCTGTCGCTGCTGCCGCAGAGGCATCAAGGCACGGAGGGCGGTGGGTGCTTTCCTCTCTCCTCCAGCTGCTGCAGACCCTGCGAGCAGATCCCGCGGCGCGTGAGCTGAATGCCAAATGCCCAGGGCCACGGGGCGGGCACAGTCCGGGCAGCAGCGCCAAGGTGTCCCGCAAACCCAATTACAAAGTGCTTTCCCCAGCTGCAGTTCTGTCTTCTGCGCGACGCCATCATGCATCCCAGTAGATGTGGGGGGGAAGGGCTGTTATGGATCATTACCCATCATCCGTGTTTCAACGTCAGAAGAGGAACAGGAAGGCTCCGGTTCTTGCCTCAGAGGGGTAGCATGGGATTTTCTCCCCCATTTTCAAGCAGATCCGGGGATTGGCACTCCCCACAGGTGAGTGCCAGCAGGACAGGGTTGATCTCAGCATGGATGAACTTTCTGTACTGGCCTGTTATCCCCTTAGAAGAGCCATCCTCATTTCTGTATCAGTTGTATTTCTTCTATAACTGCTTATCTTCCCATTGCATTTGGCTCTCCCAACAGCCCATCCAGCATCCGTGAGAATTTGTGGAAACCAATACACCTTCCCTCTTGTGCATAAGATCTCTCCTCCACCCAGGTGAGCTCCTGGGCCAGCAGAAATGTTATGCAAACGTGTCTGTGGCCAAAGGCATAGGAGAGAGAGGATGCGCTGGCTTCGCATCTCGTTCCCTCCGCTTCCTTGGCTTTGTGGCTAAGCAACCACCTGCACAGGAATTAATCAGATGACCTTCTGTCTGAAGCCTGTGTTGAAGCACCAGACCTGTTTACTAGTGGAGGTCAAGTGACTTATGTAGGGATCTGAGACATGTATCCTCCCTCGGTGTTGTGTGCCAAGTCCTATCCTCCCGCTCAAATCTCTGCCACCGGTCTTTCAACCAGACCTGCCGCTCCCACCACGTTTGCCATTATTAAACGCCCCAGGAGCCAGCAGGGAACTTTGTCCTGCCACATCCCAGATTTGGTACTGTTTCATCCCTGCCTCTAGTTCACCTGTACCTGTGCTCTCTGACACTGTCTGGAAATCAGGCTTTGCCAGCAGCACGCAGCACGGCACGTGCCCCATCTGGCAATAAATCCTCCTCCGGAAGCTCTCCCATTTCCCTTAGTATGTTAATATGACCCTAATGGCCTCATTAGTTTTAATTTGTTTGGCCACCAGATTTAGATGAGTATTCCAGTGATAACGCGAGACCTGGAGAGAGTAAACAGTGACTAATTAATGCAGTTAAAGTTACTGCCTAGGACGGCTGTTGAGGAGGAGGATGGTGCTGCAAGGCACGGTTTCATGCACCTGGATGCTGCTGGCCACAGCCACCGAGTCACAGCTTTTGTCCTGCAGAGACACAGAGCTGGTAAACAGCATCTGCAGTCTGACGGGGAGGGAGGTCAAAGAAACATCCCAGAAATCCCTCGCGCAGGGGCAGCACCTCGGCTGGCACGAGAAGTACAGAAACATAGGGATCGATCCAAGGGTCGCTGAAAGAGGTGGAGTGCCTCGTTGCCCGATTTCACCGGGGTCCAGGTGAGTCAGTTTAATGGGCAACTGCCTACGTAAGCTGCTGCTAGACAGCATCCTCCTTGTCAGCACAAACAGAGGGAATTTGCGCCTTCAGGTGCAATGTAGGTGAGGATGAAGGAGTCCCAAGAGGATGGGGTGGTGTGCAATGCATATTTTTAATATTAAGAGATATTCCCGATAGAAAAATAGCTTCAGATGTCTCCTCCTTTGCATCCCTCTGTTTTGTCACAGTCCCCAGGGTACTTTGCTTGGAGTCCTCTGATAGAAGTGGGGAAAACAGAGCACAGAGCAGATGTACTGCAGAACTTTCTGTGATAAAGAAAGGGGAGGTCTCTGAGAAATACAGACAGTCTGTCCCAGATTGTGTTCTTGTGTTGGAGAATGCAAACATCCTTCACTTCTTCCTGCCCTCTGGGTAGCAGCTTCCTCGAGAGTGGGTGAAACCATTGCAGCTCTCAGCTGGACAATGTGATCCCTCCTGTCCAGTACAGAGTTTCCTGGTTCAGACCTTGTCCTCGACCACAGTATTTCCAGGTTCTCTGTTAACCTGAACCCTCCTCCTTCTTTTCTTCCAAATTTTCTCCTCCATTTCACATTCATGTCCCTCTTTCTGCCTGAAACAAGAGGTGAAAAATATAATAGGGGGTTAGCATAGCTGCAAATTGGCCGATTTATCTTGGATTTTATTGTACTTGGGAAAGATTCAGTCACCAGCATAGGTTTGCTTTTACTGAGGGCTGTTTTGAAACTTCAGCCAAGCTCTGGGACAAAGGGACTCGAGCCTTTCTTCAGCTCCTGCTGTGTAAATATTTTTTTTGTCCAAATGGATGAGTGGCTCCTATAAGAGTAGCAACGCTTAAAAAAACCCAAATGTACATGAGATCTCCTTCTTCATGCTATCTGTTCCCAAAACACTGTGATTGCTGCAAGCCTTAACTATATCACAAAACATCATTTCACCTTTGGCCCCACTCCTATGCTCCTATTCACTGATTCCATCTGATGTTAAATGCTGCTTTGCTTTTGCAAGCGGAGGACAAACCTCTGTGAGGCACTTCAGGAAAATTCCTTTCCTCTCCAGGAAACAACAACGGCCACGAGTACCAGGTGAGAAGCAGCGCACTCCTCCGTGCATGTGTGTGCATTTCAACCACGTTTTCTGCATTGTCTTACTCATGGCTGGTTGCATGTATACATGTATAACACTTAAATAAACGACGTATATTTAGCACAGAGAATGCTCATTTGACAAGGGCATCTCTGAGTAGAAGCAAGAAGGGGTTGAATGCTACTAGTTAGACGTTTTCCTCCACATTGCTGCTGGAGGTGGGGAAAAGATAGACTTCATGCCGATCCTGTTCTTCACTGATGGAAAAGTGGAAGTGCAGGAGTTCGACAGAGAGCAGAGGAGATGTGAATGGCTGCAGGTCTTTGACTGTGAGAACCACCACATTCAGACTCAGCTGGGCTCAGATTCTCCCTGTGGTTTTAAACTGGGGGAGGCTTGGGTAGTGGTTAACCAGCGGTGTAACGAAACCTGGAATTGCCCCCAGAACCAAATCCCATTATCTGTTTGCAGCATAGATCCTGCTGTAGTTCACTCTCCCTTTAAATTAAATTGTATCCGACCAGGAATGTTAACAGCAAGGAGAGACTTCAAGAATATGTCTTCTCTATTAATGAAGTAGAGATTAGAGCTCCTTTTGCAAGCTCAGGCTTGGTACTGTTATGGGCTGGCATACATTTAGACACAAATGCCGCCTGAGCTCTTGAAATACGAAGGAATGAATGCACACATGAATATGCAAGCATTTGTGTGGGTCCAAACTCTTCGTCTGGATGCATTGGGGGAAGCTCTCAGTCCAGTTCATCAGCACATACGTTCACTGGGGCTCTGCTCTTCTTTCTCTTTCCAACCGTGTGTCTGGAAAGCCCAGTAGATGTGTGTTGTGCTGTCCTGTTCTCTGCGACGTCCAGACTGGAGACCTGACCAGAGCCCACGGCAATTTGCTTCCAACGCTTGAACCGCCTCGCACACCTGAGTTCTTTCCGAAGAGTGTCTGCGCAGGTGTTTGTGGTCAGCACAACGCTGCATGGCCAGGTCACTGTGTGCTCTAAGGAGATGTTCCCCAGCACACTCTCAGCTCTGTGACTCTGGATTTCCTCCTGCTTCCTAGTTTGAGCCCTGACTTTGGCAAGGCTGAGAGCCAGCACTGTCAGGAAAAGCAGACAGAGCACAACCTGGATCCTCAGCATTTTGCAGTTCAAACATACCCTTAAGTTACCTCTGCTCTCTGAGTCTCTTCCGCACTGTTTGAGCAGGATCCTCACCATTTGGGCAGTATAAAAATGCCCCCAAAGCTACCCATGTCTAGTACCCGAGTGTAGCTGCCTAGCCTTGTACCTTTACACTCCTTCCCCCACCTCCTCTGAAGGGCAAAAATGGGATTTGCTTTTGCAGGAGACAACAGCAGCCCTTGCTCTCATTAGGTCATAGTTATCATCATTAGCCGTCTGAAGCACAGCACAGGCCAAAGTACAGATCAGCTACAGCACGCCTGAGAAAATTGCTGGAGGCTTCATTACAGCCAATGATCCTGGGGAGATGAGCACCTAAAAAGACACTGAGGCTGAATTCATCTGAGCTGGTTGTCTAGACTTCTGCTTTAGTTGGAGGAAAACAGGTGCTTCTGGAGCATGATTAATCTCATTCTAAAGTAGACGCCTCAAATAGGTCAGATTACTCATGTCCTGGCAGTTCTTACTTCTCTCTGCAGACTATAAAGGGAGCCAAAGGTGACTAGCATAGCTACAGACGATCAACATGGTAGACATTTAACATTGGGTAAGATGAATCCCATCCCATGAGACAAATCAAAGCAGTGGACTTTGCACGCTACAAGAAGGAGGTTAAAATTGTCCGGACAAAGCCACTGAAAAGAGTTGTTGAGGGAGGCAAGTTTAAAGAGCTGTGGTATCAGGCCAAAGAACAAAATCTTGTGTACATGTTGTCTGGCAATTATTGTCCCAGGAATTCTATTTTCAGGAGAGAAGAAAGGAAAACTGAAGAAGAGGGTGAAGCAGTCAGCCATGCTGGAGGCTCTGCAGAGGACTCTGCAGAGATCAGGCACTTTCCATCTCCACCATGACCATCAAAGGTGTACAAGGGTAGGGACTGAACTGCAGATGGCCCTTTGAGAAGACGGATAGCCTAAAGGCTGTAACCTGGCGAGGTGTGGGGTAAGCAGGATTAAACTAGTCAGAGGTTGCAAATCCAGCTTCAGTCTCCATGGTCAGTGCTTCTGCTGTCCTTCAGTACCAGCCTACGGGTGATACGGGGCTATCTATACCAGGACACAAGAAAGGAGGGACAATGACTGCCATTCTTGTCCTGTTTAATGAGTAGACTCACCGCTCCTCCTAGGGATGCAAACTCAGGCCTTGAGGTCTGGGGCAGCAAAAAGTACTGTCCATGCTGGTTGTCTCTGCAAGTGCACAGGACCGAGTGCATTTGGTAACTTGGATGCATCTCCTTTTCACAGCTTTGCTGGAGGAAGGGGGGGCACCAGAAGGCCTTACAATGTCTGTACTCTCCCTAGGCTCCTGAGAGTCTTCTCCACATGAGAAGCCTTCCTGTCTGCTGGAGGATTGACCTGTGTGCAACCAAACTAACTCGCTGTTCATCTCCAGGTCTACCGACAAGCTCCAGTGCTGGCAGTCTCTCGTCCTGGGCCACTGCAGCAGGACCGTGGCTCAGCTGTGCCTGGCATGCAGGAGGGAAGTGAGATGTTTTGGACCAGGTTTGTTCCAACTGCGTACCATGGCTGCTGCCAGGAAATTGGCTCCAGCATCTTATTCAACCATATGGGAACCTTCTGGGATGTCTCTGGGGGACATCCTTGGACTCTTGGCTTCAGAGGACGGCAGTTCCCTCCATCCTGCAGTGGAAGCAGGGGAAAGGGGCTGAGGGGTGACCCTTGTGTATATTTAAGACTAGGGAACTCTTAGGATTAAAACCCAAAACGTGCACCACCAAAATCAGAAATTTCATACACCTTTTTTTTTTTTTTAGAATTTTTTTCATCCAAATTCCTTCCACCTCTGATTAGATTTCAGCATCTGATTCCCTCAGTGTGGGGAAAGGATATGGGGTAGGCATTCCCTGTTAACCTGTGGGGTTATTGAGTGGAATGGCTCTGATCCAGGAGCACTCCCATTTCTCTTAGTGCTTGGCAAAGGAACAAGTAAGAATATCCTCTCTGTTTAACACCTGAGCATCCTTCCCCAGAGAAGACCAGCCCTGCTGTTGTCTGGGCACACGTCCCTTTTGGAAGAGGAGCTGTTAGCTTCTCAGGAGTCTCTTCCTCCCAGGAGGAGGCCCGTCCCTCTGAGCAGAATTGTTGGTTAGTTAAAGCTGCCTATTTGATAAGTTTAAATGCATTGTACTTGGACGGTAATTGCAATTCATATGGAGCAATCACTGTGTCAGCTGTCACAGTAACAAACTGCTTAATAGATGTACACTGATGGGCCGTCACTGGAGCTCCAGAGAGAGAAAGACTTTGGCTCAAAGGGACATGTCATTCCTGGCTTGACGAGATCTAAGTAGTCACAGGGGCTGCTGGTCCTGATGTGCAAGTATGCCCAGGGCTTCCCTCGGGCCTTTGTCTGGTCTTTCCTGATGTCTGACCCAAGTTACAATTTTGTCTGACACGCTCATCACAAATCCTGTTCTGCTCCTTTTCCTCCAACATTTCCACCCCATCTCAACCCTGTCTTGCTGCTCCTTCTTGCAAATGCACCTGCAATGCAAATGCATCTGCAGATGAAGGTGAATGTGAACTCCAGGTACTTGCACGTGTGTGTTGAGCAGGAGACACTCGCTGGTCCCAGGCTGACATGACCAGCCTGTGGTATGAGGAAGGAGATGTTCTTGTCCTTGCTATGCAGGCAGGTCCAAGGCCAGAAAAGTCAGGCTTATGATGACGGGGCGTTGTTTGAATTGCAGCACTACCTGGATACTTCTGCTGAGAGGAAACAGAGGACAAAAAGGCATGAATAGTCCGACTGAGACAGGAGGTGGTGGGTGTCGCTTGCACAGCAAAGCAGCAGCATGGAGCTGCACTTCCCTGTCTTCCCTCTCTGGTGTTGTTGAAGGTGCACAAGGAATGATGCTGGGGGTATTGTTTAGTCTCCGTGAGCAGTTAACAAGGTGCAACATTGAGGGAAGGAACAAGACAATCACAAAAGGAACACGACTATTGAACCTTGAGTGAACTATCCTAATTAACATCTAATTAACATATAATTGGCATAATAGAAACCTGCCCCTGGGCAGGGAAAGCCCCCTCCTCACAAAAGCCCCTTCCTCACTGAGCATGCCCAGGAAAAAAGAAGACTGCTGTGACTTCAAGTGGAGATGAGGCTGGTGAGAACCGATGGGAACCAGGGTGATGGAGCCAACTTTAAAAAAAATACAGATAACTCTTTCTCAAAGTGTATAAATATTTTCCGTGTGTTAACTGAGGCGTGCTAGCTTTGTAAGCCTACCACCTAGCACCCAACTCTGCACAGATTTGGAATAAAAGCAAATATCTTGGCTCTGTGTGTTTTTTGGTTCTCTGCACACCAGGTGGAAGAACCCGTATTTGGGACAACAGTGTGAGGGATGTTTCTCTCTCTCCCCTCTTTCTCTGGGAGAGGTTGTCATGGAAAAGGAGGAAACTAAGGATTTGGTAGTGATCAAGTAATTTTAGGAGTCCAGCACTGCAGGTGAAATCTTGACTGGAGAGGCTGAGAGGTTACATACACAGAAAATTAACTTCTAATGGAAGTCTTACGTACAAATTGGAAAGGAAAGCTTTCTGCTGCGACCAAGGATGCGCCCGCCCTATGTGCTGCAGTAGGATGCAGAGTTCCCTCATCCAAAGTGGCTCTAAAGCAGACAGTATAAATTTGATGGAGATGAGCTCCACTCCCCTGACAAGACCAATTCTTATGCCCGGCGTATTTCCAGATAGGCTGCTCAACATCTTCCTGCCACATGGTAATGCAGAAGGTCTTACCTGGAAACCTGTGTGGTATGTAGCTTAGAAGTACTAGGACAGACATCTCAAAGGCTGCTATATCTCACCATTCTGTGCCACTGTATTTTGACCACCATGGTGAGTGCAGGAGATCTTGGGGGTTTTGCACTGAGTGGATACAGAACCAGAGAAAGCTTAGTAGAGATGCGAGGTTGAGAGGACAGGTTTGTGGCCGGGTGAGAGGGATATGCCCGACCCTGAAGTCAGCAACATCTGAACAGCACAGCAACACACAGAAGGGACCCAAAAAATTGTTTGCTCCAGGGACTGTGAGCACCCTGGCCAGGATTCCAGTCCACACCCTGTGCAGACACTGTCTGATCTTTTATCCAGGTGCTATGCAAAAGGAAGGATGCCTGAGCATGTCAGAGGGAAATGACAAATGGAGGTCTGGGGACTGTTTTGAGCCCACAAAAGCAATAGCCTACCATTGCAGGGAAAAGGTTTAAAGCACTGGAGCTTTCTATGAAGTCTCTGTGCACACAAACTCTGTTATTGCAATGTTATAAGGGATTTCTGCTAAAGAAGAATCAGAAACTGAGGGTCTTTAGTAGGACAAAGGCCAAGGCCTTTGAGATTTCTATTGGCTACAGTATGCAAGAATCATCAACCATGTGACGTATGTTACTGGGATTGGATGTACTGGGAAGAGAAGTGATCCAAGTTGGGATAATTGGGAAGGAAAGAGAAGGAAAAATGTGAGGAGACAGGGATATTTGGCTCCTTTCTACAGGATCTAGGATGTGCCACTTCCAAGCAAGCCATCCAATCGCTGCTGTCCCACTACAGCCTACAGTGGTCACCAAGCTGCTCTGGCAAGAGTTGCAAGTGCCTTCAGCACCTCCTCTATTAAGACGTGGTCCTGGGTCTTTAGTGTTTCTGACAGATCTCCACACTGGTAAGGTGCAGCAGCTGCCTGGTTCTGCCTGGCTGCTCACTGGAGATGGGTGGAGGACGAGAGTGGAGGTGTTCCCTTTCACACCTGAAGGGACACGCTGGGTGCCGCACGCTGCTTCTGACCGCTGTTTCCCCTGCCTATCTCTCCTCTTTCACTCTCTTTCCATGGGGAAAAGCTTTTCAAGGTATGGGATGCCATGCTGTGGAAAATGACATTTGCTGGCCTTAAACAGGTTGTAATGTCAACAGGGCATGGGAGAAAGGAGCCTGCAACTTCCTAGCAGGGCTGTTCTCTTCAGCAGCTTGCAAGGTCTCCTTTCTGGGGGATTAGTCTGAGAAGGAGAACAGGGAAGCAGGAAGGGGGAGAGCTTATTGGTACTGAAAACTTGGTTGCTTTGCCCAATGACTTCAGTTAATGAGTGGGAAGGCCATTGCCTTGTTTTATTTGGAAACAGGAATTGGAGAAGCTACTTTCTGCACCTTGACCAGCTGGTGCATTACAAGTATTACTGTGAGTTTTATTTACTATCTTCTTACTTATCTTACTATCTATTTACCCCTTCCTCCCCCACATGTATGGGAGACAATTTCTTGGAGAAGAGCTTATTTCCACTTTATAGGAGTTCAGGCTTACACCTACCTTTTAGTATTTAGGATTTACCTTGTACCTGGTCGCTGCCTAAACATTGCTTTGGGGAACTGTAATTTAGAGCTGTCACCTGCAGGTGACACCTCCTCATTTGAACACAGAAGCATGACACCCCACTGAAAATCCTCTGTCCACAAAACTCACCTCTTCTCCTAAGAATGCTGAAGGCTGGAGATGCCTGCAAATGAGTGCCTTGGTCAAGGGCTGCCACTCAGGTTTTAGCGACGAGCAGATGCTGCCCTCCCTCTGCAGCTGAGGAGCCGGGATGTGCAAGTAAAGTGACTTTACCCAAGTTTCAGAGTGGAGTCAGGAATAGAAGCGATGTCCCTTGGCCCTTTTGGGGATGAATCATCCTTGTAAATCCCCTTGCCTTGTCTGATCTGGTAAATATAGGGTGTGAGAAAGGGTGATTAAGTGACTTATCGGAAGTCACATGTGGCATTTATGGGATTTGGACACAATCCTAAACAGGCTCCAGTGCTTTAACCACTATGCTTTCCTGCTGTAGCTGTGACCCTGAAAGCATGCAAACACCATCATGTATTACAGCAGCAAAGAATAAATTCACAACCAGCCTGGAAAATCAGCTCCCTAAGGAAATACAAGATCAATCCCATATGGGAGACGATGCAATCTAAAGCAGGATGTTAATTAATTATTATTATCTTAACCAACCCAAGTATGGAGTCAGGGACACAAGTAAGGTTATAATTTTTGACAGATGCAGATTGATTCCTTAGAACATCCACAACAGGCAGAGCAGCTAATCCCTTTCACAAAGGTGCAAATTTTTAATCTGATTTGCATGCTTGGGTGGCTTCTTTTGTCCCGCCGATTAATTTAGAAGTCGCTAGCCAGTGATGAATAAATGAGAAGTTGGGACTGCGCTCCCTCCTGAAATGAATTTCTGATTGACTTTGGAAGGCATCTCCCTGGGGTTTGTTTCTGTCTTCTGAAACAACCAAAACCAAAAAGGGAGGAAGGAGGTAGGTGGAGCTGGGGAGAGAAGGAATGAAATTAAACAAAGGGCAGCTCTTAAGGTCTAGGAGCACATCTGAAGACACTGACAGGTGGTAGCCGGATCCAATACCTTGCAAGTCAACTCATTAAACACCAGCCTCTGCCTGCATTTTTCATATCTGCAAAGAGGGTGGTTGAGTCTCTTCTCTGAGGAAAGTAGATGTATTTAGCATTATATTATATTTAAAGCACACAGCAGTGCTAAAATTGGGACTGGAGCCCCAGACCTGATAAACCAAAAGGCACAGTTCAGTCTGCTAAATGATACCGTGACTTATAACGAACTATACTCTTTTCTCTTAGGGTCTTTCCTATTGCTGATGAAAGTTACTCTCTCTTATTTTACCTTTTAGTCTCAGGCAGGTTGTTGTATGTGAGGAGTTACTGAGTCTCAGGCTATCTTCTAAAATTGCTGAATTCATAGGGGAAGAGAAGTCATCTGAAGAATTGTGGGCCTGCGATTCAGCATTCAGATGAAGGCATCTGAATGACTACTAGGGGGTCTTTCCTTGGGAGCAGGTGTCAGAGCTCCTGCTGCAGTTAATATCATCACAGTCAGACTCCACTGACTGCATCAACCAGATCTCCAGTGGCTACCCCAAGAGCTCAAACATGCAGCTTACACAGAGACACCTACAGAGAGACACCTAAATGTGGATGTCTCCACCTGAGAGCCAAGTCTTACCCCTAGATATAAAAACTGCAGATGCTAACAAATGAGCTTTTCCCCTCAGGCTCCTTTGATAACCACTCAGATGTGACTTTCTGCCTTTTAGAGTAAATTCCTATTGTTTTTTTTGGGTGATTTGAACTCTGTGGATGATAAAGGGGTCTGAAGGAAACAGATCTGTGAACCCAGTCTCTTGTGGCTTCCTTGTCAGTGGTGCAGACAGCTCAGGAAAACACCGAGACCTGACGTGGATAGCATTTTGATGCTGTATCCAGACAGCTGGATTGCTTGTGCCAGTGCTCCTGTTTTCTTGCATGTTTTTAGCTCCTGGAGAAGAGTGGTACATTCAAAGAGTTGCCAGCCAGCCACTGAAGTATTTCACTTCAGACCAAGTGTTTGGTCTGGTCTTGCATGTCTGTGTGTGGTATCTGTCTTAGTGGTTGTTTCTCCTGGACACAACTTGTGTTAAATTCTCCTCTGTGACTCATCCCATCCCCAGGCTGTCAAAGCAGAGGATATTTGGCAGGTATTTGGTGGATATCTGCTCATTGAACCATTTTTCTACCTTTCTGTGACTATCTCCTGGTTCATCCTGTCTCCTTTTGCTTTACTTCATGTCTTCCCATCTTTCTGTCTTTGCCCATCTCTCAAAGGATTTAACATCTTAGCTGTTCTTTCAAGTAGGTAAAAGATACTGTCTGCATGTTATAGATGGACAGCTGTGACACACAGTACCTCTATTCTAGTAAATTGAACAGTTCTGGCCCACGGGTCTCAGCACTAGGAAATTTAAACAGTTGACATGGGCCAAACACCATTTGTAACAGCCAATTTGGATGAGGACACCTGGTTCTGGAAGCTAGGAGAGTAGTAATACAAAGATAACCCCACAAGTGTTCAGTTGGCATAAAGCTACGGATTTGTCACCACGGTAGTCACGGAGGCATGGGAGAGCAGATCAGAGCTGTTACTGTTAACCGGGTGGTCAGCATCAGTTTGGCTGCAGCCTGTCAGGAGCTGTACACATGTGTACCTTCAGGCCAAACTTAACTATAGACCGAGTTGCCAGGGGAGGTTTTGCATCCTGGATTTGGGAGTAGGCAAGGACACATCAAAGTCTGGGTGAGCAAAGGTAGGCAGATACTTTGGAAGCCAAAGCTCCACCAATGAAATGGAGACATCCTCATGTCTACAGCACCATTCAAACTGGGAGGAACCTTGCAGACATCATGGAAGCGCAGCCAGCTCTGGGGACGAGCAGGGTGGCTCTTGAACAGGAATCACCTAACAGCCGGGACTTCAACCTGCCCCAGTCCTCATGCAGCCACAGTCGTGGCACTACAGAAAGGTACAAACTTCTTAATTGATTTGCCCGAGGCTATGCTGGAGGTTGATTGCAGAGCTGAGAATTGAACTAAGTTAAAATCCCAAGCCATGAACTTTCCTTCCTTTCCTATGCAGATCCAAAGGTGATGTCTTCGCGTGATACAGCAATTAATCCTGTACAACGCCTGGCTACTGCAGCAAGTTTGATGGCTGCGGTTGGTGACACTTACTTACCCAGAAGTGCTATCAGCTCTGTAACACAATTTGCAAGAAGTCACCATTAATTAATGCTAAGTTATGAAGCACTTCTAGGGAAAGTGACACACCAAATCGACATCAATGCAAGAAGAGTTCATTATGGTTAATGTTACGACAATAAAAGACAGAGGAATTAATGATGAATTTCAATGTTAAGTATCACTTTTCCCATGCTTTAACGCATTGTTTCAGAAGGGAGCGGGCACTTGGAGAGGAACTGGAAAGGGACAGTGTAATTGTAGCTTGCAAAAAAAAAAAAGCATATTCTTCAGCTTGTTCATGTAGTGAACAGCTCAGTGTCTGAGCTGTGTCCTCTTTATACAGACACAGTCACATACCCTTGGATACGCACACACCCTACCAATCCCCAGCCCTCTAAACACATCCTGAAGTGGCCCCTCACATTTTGTACACTCTAGGTACACATCATGCCTTTCCACATGGCAGAGGTTTGATATTGATAGAACTTCCTCCAACTTACAGCCTTGTTCCAACAGCTTGACTAGTCCAGTTTACTCAAACATTGCTTGCACCCATCCTATCCCACTGCAGACAGACCTGTCTTTCTCTTTGTTCCTCCTCTCTTCCCTCCAAAGTTTCTGCCAGCTCCTTTGTGCCAAATTCTGCATTGATTGTTTGTGAAGCTGCCTGCATGAGAAGAAAACTGAGAAAAAAGGTGATGGTTTTAGGAGTTTTATTTTTTTTTTTTCAAATCTGTTCTCAGTTGGGTTCACAAGGCAGCATTAATTCCCCCTGCTAAATCTTTCTTGATCAGTACTCATGTATGCCCAGTCCTCTCTTGATTCCTCTCTCTCCATACACATATGTGTAAAAAACACATGTGTGAAAAACACTTATGTGTAAGAACACGTACAGACACCAACCCTTGAAACACACAGTGTTTTCTGTCTCCATATATATGCATGTTTCTATATCTCTCCACCCGAAAGTTCCTGGTGATGGCTGTGCATGTACACATACGCAGCACATATATGAGCACATACACACAGTGCAAAGGAGCTGCTCTACACAATGGTGTGCACACCCAGAGGCTCCTGACGCACACATGGCTCCCCAGAGCCTGGCACCAAGCCTCGAGCATGTCCCCTGGTGACAGCTGATCCGTAAGACCTGCATGGGGATGCTCTGCTTCTTGTCCAAGGTCCAAGCAATTCCCAGCTCCACAGCCAGTGAAAGGGAGGATTGCAACCCAGTAAGAAGGGTAAATTGAAGTTTTGTCTCATGCACCTGAAGACGGAGATATTATTTCCATGACAGAGCCAGGAACAAGAATTTCACTGCATTTGGAGCTCTGCAAAGGACTGGGATTGCTCCCTGGTTGGGCTCAGCCATGCTTCTTACACTTGACCTAGGTGATGTCAAGCCCCTTTTTCTATCATCAAGCCCTTACACAGTACAGAAATGAATATTGTTTCACCTAGTTCTTGTTGCACATGACTTGACTAAGTTTGTGGTAGTTCAGTGATGCAGTTTGATTACTCCTCAGATGTGGAGCATTCCTGATGTTCCTCAAAGACCACAGTCAGAGAACACTTTTGTATAAAACTTTTACTATGCCAGAGTAGCCCAGGAGGCTAGTTTGGAAGATATCAAAACCATGAACTCTCAGAAAAAAACTCTCAGACTACCATTTTACTAGAGTAAGGCTAATATTGAACTCATGACAAGTTTACATTTTCATATCATTTTAGAAAAACAAATGAAACCACCTGAAGAGTTGAACATTGACTAACAAACTATTGCAAGATGCACATGCACAAATGACTACACTTAAGAACTCTGAAGCTTTCTTATGCTGTCAAGAACTCCAGAGACATTAGTCCCAGGGTTTGAAATACACCAAAATGATAGAGCCATCCATTCTGTCTTAAGGAGAGAGGTTTTTGAGATCTCCTATTTGAAGTTCTGGCTAAACTGAGTTTACTTTTATGTCTACTGCCCCAAAATAGCAAACCTGCATGTGGCTGTCATGTAGAAACTCTTCCACAATGTGCTACAATGGCAAGACAGAGCAATTCCCTTAGCTAATCAATATACAAAATGCTGCTGCAGTTCCGATCTCAGTCAAAGCAACATGCACTCCGCTCATCACAAAGGCCTGTGAGATCAAAACCAGAAACTCAATAAAAAACACACTCCAATCCTGCGTAGCTGCACTTCTAAGATGAAGCAACATTGATACTGAAGTGCTTGATGCTGGAAGTCCCACTGAGCAACAAATATGTTTGCATCCTGGGAGCAGGCCCTAAAAATAATAATAAAAATCCAATATGCAGGGTACTTGGAAGATCAGATTGGAAATAAGAAGTTGGATTGTAATGGATCAGTGCTCAGATGCCTCACTTCTGCAGGCTTTATATCAGCAGTGAAAAACATGACCTCTTCCTTTGTCTTCGCCCCAAGGACAAACAAGCAGAAATACAGAGATGAATTACTGTAATGGTCTGTCTCTCAGGAAGAGAGCCTGAAAGACAAAAATATTTTCCTTTGGATTGTCCCAAGTCTGGTGACATATGAAGAAAGCTCCTTTCTCAAATTATCTGAAAGAATAAGAGGGAACAAATAATCTCCAGATTAAAGAAAGAAGGAGATAAGAACTTTTTTTTTTTTCAGAGTCGTCAGTGTTAGAAATAGCTGAATTCAAGACTGGAAGCTCTGTCACTGAATTAGATGGGAGTGGTACGGTTGGATGGGCATCTCAACACCAGTGCTCAATTATATGACTTTGGACAAGCTTTCATTCTTGGACATCAGGTTGATCAAATTGTGTTTCCTCTCTCCCTGATAGGGATTCTGGGCATCACACAGACTGGTCCTAACCCAAAACATCCCCCTCCCAAACTCTCAGAGGTCCTTGGACCCACTCACCTATATCCCAAGACACTCCCATTCCTGTAGGACACCTCCACAATCCATTGGCGAACCACCACCCCTGTCCCTGGTGATAATTTTGAAGGTGCTGGACATTACAATGGGTGAGTGTCAGGCAGCCTCATGCAGGGATATTCCTTCTGGAAAAATTGGTAGCTGCAAAGGAATTAAAGCTGGTAGTGATTTAGCTGCAAAAGAATTAAAGTGGCACTGGTGGGTACAGGAAAAATGTCATTCAGACACTATTAGACATGAGACAATCCAGCCATGGGACTAAGCTCTTGTGGTGGTGCCCACCAAGATGCTCTCTGATTCCCCTCCTCAGCTGGGCAGGGGAGAGAAAATATAATGAAAGACTTGTGGGCAGAGATAAGGACAGGGAGATCACTCAGCAATTACTGTCATGGGGAAAACAGACTCGACTTGGGGAAATTAGTTTAATTTATTACCAATCAGATCTGAGTAGGATAATGAGCACTAAAACTAAATCGTAGAACACCTTCCCCCCACCCCTCCCTTCTT
>NW_010530989.1:8415-8723 GCF_000687285.1 Phaethon lepturus | reverse complement strand
CCGCGGGTGGGGCCCGGCTGCCCTGGTTACCACAGTTATGGGCCTGGTTACCACAGCTTCGGGCCTACTCTGGGGCCTAGTCTGGGGCCTACTCACAGGCCTGACTGCGGCCTTGGTTACAGCCCTGGAGATGGCTCCGGTTGCCCTGGTGATGGCACCGGTTGCCCCAGCGATGGCCCTCATTGCCCCGGTGATGGCCCCGGGTGCCCTGGTTACAACGGTTATGGGCCTCGTATGGGGCCTAGTCTTGGGCCTACTTTCAGGCCTACTTTTGGGCCTAGTTGGGGGCCCAGCCTGGGGCCCCAGCA
>NW_010530989.1:966-8349 GCF_000687285.1 Phaethon lepturus | reverse complement strand
GTGAGGGCGGCTCTGCCGGGGCCCCCCCACCATGTCTGGAGACCCTGGCCCTGAGCCACGGACACTTGGCTGCAGGGCACCCGGGGGCGAGGCAGGGGGGTGGCTGTGCGTCCCCCACTTGCTCACTGGGAGGATGGGGGAACTGAGGAGCTGGGAGGATGGGAGGGAACTGGTATACTGGGAGAAAGGCAGGCTTTGTAGCTGCTGTACTGGGAGGAAGGCCCTTTTCAAGTACTGGGAGGACAGGGGTAAGCTGGTATGCTGGGAAGAAGGTGGGATTTAAACTGATATACTACTGCGAGGATAGTGGTTAGTCACTTTTATACTGGGAAAATTTTTTTTTTTAAACTGGTATGCTGGGAAGACAGGGGTTCTTAACTGGTATATTGGAAGGAAGACTGCTTTTTCACTGGTATACTGGGAGAATGTTTTTTAACCGGTATGCTGGGTGGAAGGCCCCTTTTCACTGGTGTACTGTGAGGCCTGAGTTTTATTACTGGTGTAGTGGGAGGATGTGAGAGTTTTAACTGGTATAATGGGAGGATGGGGAGGTTTACTGGTATGCTGGAAGGAAGGTGGGTTTTTCACTGGTAATACTGTTTTACTCCAGACCTGACGTTAACCCATATTTCCCAGAGCTGGTTGATTGACCTCAAAATGAGAGTTTCTGCCCCAAAACACAGCCCCAGGTCCTGGAGGATGGGGGGGACCCTTCCTCCATCCTCCCTAGGGGCGATCCCAGAACTGGCCAGGAATTGGGAGGACTGGGAATGACTCTGGGTGGCATTGTAAGAGGGACTTGAGGCTCCTGGGTCTGGTTTTGGGGTGAAGGGGTGGAGGTTTTGGGGTCTAACTCTTTCTTCCCAGTACAGGTGGAGCCTTGGCATCCCAGACAGCCCCAGATCCCAAATTGGGGGGGTAAAAAGGGGGTGGGAAAAGGGATGGGGGGAAAATATCTTTTTTTGTTATAACCTTTTTTTTTTTCCTTTCCTGTACCAAATTTGTGTTCCCTTCCCCCTTTTTTCCTGTATTTCTGGGGGAAAAAATATAACTCAAATACAGAATGTGTTGCATCCTGGTGTTGCCTGGCTTCTTCTGGCATCAGTGGGGGTCTGAGAGACGCTGGGGAAGCCGCCCCCAGGCACAGCCCTATGGCGGGAGGCCCCTATAGGGGTCATTGGTCGGTTGTGGGAAATGCCCTATAGGGTGTGTGTGGGTCCCTATGGGCCGGGCGTGTCTGGGGTCAGGTGAATGGGGGTGTCTCTATAGGCTGTGCAGGGCCCCAGGGATGGGGTTATGTAGAGGACTTGTAGGGGAAAGGTGTCTGGGGTCCCTGTGGGAGGGTCCCTGTGGGGTAGGGGTGTCTGGGGTCCATATGGGGAGGAGGCCTACATGGCGGACCCTAAGGGGCAGGGAGCCCTGGGTGCCCTTTGAGTCCTCTCCCTCCCCACTCTTTCTCTCCATCTTCTTCTTCTGGGACGTGAGGGACCCTGGTTGGCTCCCTGCCCCAGGAGGTGAGGGATGCAGGCGAAGGACACCCGTGTCTATCTCTGAAAGGTCATGGCAACTGGGAGAGGTTCCTGAAGACTGGGAGAGAGCAAATGTCGCTCCTGTCCTCAAGGAGGGCAAGAAGGAGGATCCAGGGAACAACAGGCTGCTCAACCTGACCTCCACCTCTGGAAGATGGCAGAGAAAATCCCCCTGGAAAGCATTTCCAAAGACACAAATGACAAGAAGGTGGTGGGGAGTGGTTAGCATGGATTGATGAGGGGCAAATAGTGCTTGGCCAACCTGACAGCCTTCTACAGCGAGGTGACTGGCTTGGTGGACAAGGGGAGAGAAGCGGGTGGTGTTTGCCCTGACTTCAGTGGCTGAACGGCTGGGCCCAGAGGGTTGGGATCAATGTCCAGCAGGAGACCAGTCCCTAGTGGTGCACCCCAGGGGCCAATACTGCAGCCAATCCCGTTGAACCTTGGGGTTGTGGTGGACACCGAGTTGCACATGAGCCAGCCATGTGTCCTCGTGGCAAAGGCAGCCAGTGGTGTCCTGGGCTGCCTTAGGCAAAGCCTTGTTTTTTGTGATGCTTCTGCCCTGCTTGGCACTGGTGAGGCCACACCTGGAGTGTTGCGACCAGTTCCAGGGTCCCCAGTACAAGAGAGACATGGGCATACTGGAAAGAGTCCAACAAAGGGCTGTGAAGATGATGAGGGAAGGGGAGCACCTCTCCTGTGAGGACAGGCTGAGAGAGCTGGGACTGTTCAGCCTGGAGAGGAGAAGGCTCGGGGGCTCTCATCAATGTGCATAAGCACCTGGTGGAAAGGGGTGAAGATGGAGCCAGGCTCTTCTCAGTGGTGCTCAGGACAGGCGGCAGTGGGCAAAAATTAAAGCCCGTTAAATACCCAGAGCCTAAGTTTTGCGGAGTCCCACAGGCACCCCTCAGATAACCCAAATCCTTACGGTCCCCTCGGTTCCTCCTTCTTGTCAGGTGCAAGGTTCAGGTTGGCCTTCTCCAGTGCTCTGCCTGGAAATTTCCCTCTGACCCACCCATTAATCACTGGAGACCTTGGGTCCCTGTCACTGAGTCTGTGTCACTGGTCCGTCGAGTCTGTATCCCTGGGTGGTTTTGTTTATTGCTTCTCTTTTTACTTATTATCCCCTCCGGTAGACCACAAAAGGTCCTTGGTGAGATAACATCAATGCCGCCGCTGCTGATAGCCTCCACGTACACCAGCCGCTGTTCCAAAGTCCTACCAGAGCTCCTACCCCTCATCCTCACCCCAATCCCCTAACCCAATCCCTAACCCCAAAATCACGAGGCTGAAGCCTGAACCCACAAACCCTTCCTGTGTCCCTCATCCTGCTCCCTTGCCCTGATTTCTCACCCTAAAATGGGGGCCCAGCTCTCACCATGAGACCCAACCCAATCCCCTCATGCAGAAAGCTCACCAGTAGCCCAACCGCTCACCAGAAACCCTAAGCAGAAACTTGAACCCTCACCTGAGCCCCTCCCTAATCCTGAAGGTTCATGAGGTAGCAGTGGGGCCTATGGGTCACCCATTAATCCTGGTCCGAGGGGCAGCACTCTTCTACCCAACACACCCAGGTCTGGGTTGGACTCAGGGTGTCCGAAAGCCTGGGGGAGTGGTTTGTGGGCCAGTGGCTGGGTACCCTCAACACCTGGATCCAGGGGAGAAGGGGATTCTGTGGGGCAAAGCAGGGGTACCCTGGATTCCCTGGGAATGGTGGTGGGCCTACGAGGCAGAGCTGACATACCCTGAGACACCTGGGTCCTGGGGAACCGTGCAGACCATAGGTTAGAGTCCAGGAACCCGAGATGCCCATGGAGCAGTGGGATCTGTTGGGAAGAGCTGGGCTATCAGGAAGACATGGGTCCCAGGAAGGGGCAGAGGCTGTGGGGCAGAGCAGGCATCCCCAGACTTCCATGTCCTAAGCCGTGGAGGCATCTGCTGTAGGCATCACCACCAGTGTAGCTGTGTTGGTGCACACTAAAAATTTCAGTGTGGGTTTGGACAATGCTGTCCACGATAATGTAGCCATCAGCTACCATGAGCTAGAAATTAACTCAAAAGAAATATTATTTCACAGAATCACAGGATGGTTGAGGTTGGACAGGACCTCTGGAGGTCATCTGGTCCAACCCCCCTGCTCAAGCAGGGGCAGCTAGAGCTGGTGGCCCAGGATCAAGTCCAGATGGCTTTTGAGTACCGCCAAGGTGGGAAACTCCATAACGTCTCTGGGCAACCTGCACCAGCGCTTAGTCACCCTCAAACTTAACAAGGTGCTTTCTGATGATCGGGAGGAACCTCTGGCGTTTCAGTTTGTGTCTGGTGCCTCTGGTCCCGGCACTGAGCACCACTGAAAAGAGCCTGGCTCCATCTCCATGCTCATGGCAGGGGGCTTGGAGTAGATGACCTTTAGAAGTCCTTTCCAACCCAAACCGTTCTGATTCAATGATTCTATGATCTTCTGCATGGCGTCTGTACAAGGTCCAAGAGAGCACCTCTCCTTGGCTGCTCTGTCACTTGGAGGACTAAGTTGTCAACCTGCTAGACTAGGATCATAGAATCATTTAGGTTGGAAAAGACCTTTACGATCATCGACCTGCTCAAGCAGGGGCAGCTAGAGCTGGTGGCCCAGGATCAAGTCCAGATGGCTTTTGAGTACCGCCAAGGTGGGAAACTCCATAACGTCTCTGGGCAACCTGCACCAGCGCTTAGTCACCCTCAAACTTAACAAGGTGCTTTCTGATGATCGGGAGGAACCTCTGGCGTTTCAGTTTGTGTCTGGTGCCTCTGGTCCCGGCACTGAGCACCACTGAAAAGAGCCTGGCTCCATCTCCATGCTCATGGCAGGGGGCTTGGAGTAGATGACCTTTAGAAGTCCTTTCCAACCCAAACCGTTCTGATTCAATGATTCTATGATCTTCTGCATGGCGTCTGTACAAGGTCCAAGAGAGCACCTCTCCTTGGCTGCTCTGTCACTTGGAGGACTAAGTTGTCAACCTGCTAGACTAGGATCATAGAATCATTTAGGTTGGAAAAGACCTTTACGATCATCGAGTCCAACCGTTAACCCAACACTGCCATGTCCACCACTAAACCACGTCCCTAAGCACCGCACCTACAGGTCTTTTAAATATCTCCAGGGACGGTGACTCAACCACTTCCCTGGGCAGCCTGTTCCAGTGCTTGATAATCCTTTTGTGAAGAAAAGTTTCCTAATGCCCAACCTAAACCTCCCCTGGTGCAACATGAGGCCATTTCTTCTCGTCCTATCGCTGGTTACTTGGGAGAAGAGACCAACCCCCACCTCACCACAACCCCCTTTCGGTAGTTGTAGAGAGCGATGAGGGCTCCCCTCAGCCTCCTCTTCTCCAGACTGAACACCCCCAGTTCCCTCAGCCGCTCCTCATCAGACTTGTGCTGCAGACCCCTCCCCAGCTCCGTTGCTCTTCCTTGGACCCGCGGTGCCAGGGTGGTTGAAGAGCCCCATGAGGACAATGCTCTGCCATGTGAAGCTGCTCCTCTCTGTCTCCAGAGGGCCTCAGCTGCTCGTTCCTCCTGGTCTGTAGCAGGCACCCACTGTAACGCCACCGTCACCTCTCCTCACTTCCATCCTAAGCCGGCTCTCAGCTGGCTCCTCATCGTCTCCATGGAAGAGCTCCACACACTCTGTGAAGGGCAACTCTTCTGGTCCTTCCTGAGGAGCGTGTGTCCCTCCATTGCAACACCCAAGTCGTGGGAGCCGTCCCACCACGTCTCCGTGTTCCCCACAAGATTGCAGACCTGCAGCTGGGGACAGGTCTCCACCTCATCACGTTCGTTCCCCATGTTGCCCCCATTTCCAGGCAGAGAAGCGTGTCCTACCGTCAGCATCTCCGCCATCAGCTACAAACGACAGGTTCGGCTCATTTTCTTGTAGAACGCTTTTCACTTTTTCACATGTTCCTAAGGCAATTTCATTATGTTTTTTTATTTTTTAAGTCAGATCAATAGATTTTGGTCAAGGCACATCGTCAGGCACATTTTGCTCTGCCCAAGGCAGGAGCAGTCATAGAGAAAATACACTTTTTTTTCTTCCCAAGCAAATTTTTAATTGTTTTCATAGCTCAAAGGGAAGATTTTTGGCAGTAGGTAAGATTCAGCTTTTGTGAGATATATTGTCTACCTCAAAAAATAGCAGTTATTCACTTGCATACGTCAACAACTGCTCTAGTCACGGTTGTGGTTCAGACCATCACAAAACTTGTTCCTACAGCATCTGACACCGCCTCAGTTTCTGTTTATACTTTCACTAGCAATAAAAAAGATCTTTTTTTCTTACACGCAGTGATGTAACCTTCACGTTCCGTTGCCGTGTCTCACGGCCTCATGAGTCCTTGAGAGACGTCTGCTCCGCTCCCGACAGCGAGGTCTCCACCGGCGACCGCCACCCCTACAGCTTGGGAACGAGTCGTTCCCTCGTTCACACGGGGGCTGCAAAAGTTCTTCCGCCTTCAGCCCAGCGCAGATTTGGTTGGGAACAGTCCTCGTGATGACTATCCTGGCTGTAATCACACTAACAGAGACGCATAAAACCCACCGAGATCCAGTCTCAGACCACAGTCCTTCTCTCTGTTGGTACTTTTGCACCTGGCCAAAAAGTGCTGTTTTGTCCCATTTTTAAATATGCAGAGTTGAAGGTCTGTCCGGGTGCCAGCAGACGGAGTGGATGCCGTGCCTACAACGTCTTGGATGTCCTACGGGAACTTTGAAAGCGAATTTTAAACACCTTTTTTCCTATTCCATGGGAATTGTTCGGTTGAAATCATTTCGGGACCCGGCCAGTAAACAAAACCAAAATTTCTTGGTGTGAGTTGTTATATCATGAAAACTCCTGATTTTTGAGGCGGGGCTCACTGCGGGATAAACCTTCTTCAGGCTGAGTGCGGCCGGTTGGGGGTTGGGGTTCTGCCAAGCCCGGTGGGCTTCCGTTTCCTCACGCGGCAAACAAATAAAACGAGGCAAAATTAAAGGGGAAAAGGGATCAGCCGGAGTTTTCCTCTGCGTCAGCAGGACACTTGAGTGATTAAGCAAGCGAGGACACGTGGTAGCTTCTGCTCGCGGGTCAACGTGCGCATTGCGCAAGGAGGAGTGCCGCTCTCCGCCCCGCACCGGGGCTTGCGCCCGTGCCCACTTGGAACAAAACCGGGGACCAGCGACGCCGCACGCGCTGCCGTACGGCCGGGGGCGCGGGGCTCCGTCCTCCTCCCCTTCCTCTGCTGTTCGGTGGAGACCCGTTTCTGTAACCCCGGACTTCAGCATCTCAACCAAGTTTTCCTTTTTCTCTCTGAATGCCTGGGGTGAGTGTTTTGTCATTTTGGTGCGAAAGGGGCAGGTTTTGGGGGCGGGCACATCGTTCCTGGGGGCTGATTTTTGTTTGAGGGTGGAGTTTGATCCGGGGAGGCCCCGGTGGAGTGTGCCCCGGGGAGGCCCCGGGAACCTTTGCTGGGCGGGAGCCAATTGTCTCACGTTCATGGATTTGCCAGAATTTCCTTGTCTTAAACTGACTGAATTTCGTTATATAATTGGCTCCTAACTCCTGCAAATCTAATCCGGACGCAGGGAAACACCCTCGATTTTTATGGCTTTTTCACTTGTTTTGGCAGTCCCTGACGTTTTCATTCCCGCAATTCCATATTGTGTCGCGGCTTGCAGAAAACTTGGGGTAAATCCGAAGCGTGAACTCAGGGAAACGCCTGTTTCTCGTGGCGGGGGACTCTGCGGAATCAGCAAAATGCAGCTGTAAATCCTTAAAAAAAAAAAAAAAGGAGAAAAAGAAAAAAAGCCCGGCGCCGCCGGAGGGGTGCGGCTGTTCCCGGCG
>NW_010530989.1:0-876 GCF_000687285.1 Phaethon lepturus | reverse complement strand
AAAGAGCCCGGCGCCGCCGGAGGTGTGCGGCTGTTCCCGGCGGACTCCGTTAGTACACGATGCGCCCGGCTGATAACGGCACAGCGTAAAAGCTGGGTTTACAGCGAGCGCGGCGGCTGAAGGAGGGCGGAAGGGCTGCAAGGTCCGCGGTTCCATTGACCGGGTACCCGCTAGCCCAGAAATTTTTGCCCGGTTGCTGCCGATTTGCCTGGCGGTCGAATACTCTGTTAATATATTTTTTTTTAAGGGCAAATTAGTATCTTCCTTTCTACAGCAGCAGGCATTGTTTGTTTGAAAAAGTAAAACTTAGAAGCTCCGAATGTGCAGATCGGTTCGGTTTTAGTTCTGGAGTTCCAGTAAAATGGAAAAAATAATCTCCATAATGGAAATTCCGGTTTGCGTATATTTAAAAGGAGTTTGCAGAGAGGAAAAGAAATCCCTCGGTGACGACTCACAACATCAGCCATGTTACCGGAATTATTCTGACGCACGCCTGAGGGGATCGGATCTGAGCCGAAATAATTTCTACTGTTTTCAAAAGTTGTTATTTTTTTGGTTTTTTGTTTCCCTGTGCAATGGTGGTGTTCTGGGCGTAGATGGAAAAGAAGAAATTCAGCAAGTTGGAAGTCACATTCATCGTCCTCTTCTGCCTGGTGGTGGCCGTGGCCTGTGTCCTCATTGGGGTTTTAGCAACGAGGGAAACCGCACCTGGAAGCACCCGTAAGTGCTGGTTTCTGCTGCTGAACTGGGAAAAAAGTCCCTGTCTTGAACTTTTTGGATCTGTTTGCTAAAATAAAATAAAAAATTAAAATATAATATGTTAAAAGACATATACAATAAAGAAATAGATACTAAATTATACCAAAATCCACATAT
>NW_010530988.1:0-6228 GCF_000687285.1 Phaethon lepturus | reverse complement strand
CGTCCAGGGGGCAGGCGGAAGACGGGGCGGAGAAGGCGGGACGGTGACAGCGAGCGGTGGCAGCCTGTGAGGATGCGCCGCGTGCGCGGGGCGAGGAGGGGGTCTTCCCCCCCCCGCGCGAGGGCGTGGACTGGCGTCGGTCTGCCATTTGAGGGTATGGGCAGGGTAAGGAGCTGCCTTACGTCAGGCGCCGGGTGAGGTGGCCTGAGATGGGCCTTTGGTGCTGTAACCGCGACCCGCCGTCGTTGGGGCTCCCGGTGGCGGAGTTCTTGTTATTTAAGTAACTTATTACAGTTTACCTAAAATGTTTGACAGTGCCGTCGCGCTTGGAGGCTTCTGTAGGGCTCAGAGGGATTGGGCACAGCTAGTCCATCTGTAATGTAATTAACAACAGTAAGCAAAGGTGCTATAGGCCTTGGGCAGAGTAAAAGTGTGTGCAGTCGCCTCTCTGAATGTCTTATGCTTATCTTTTTTTATTTCAAAAAGCTGTGGTGAAATTGGAGTTGTTTAAGTAGGTTATAAGAGAGCAGTAATTTGCCTAGGTTTTTCCAAGTGTGTCGGCCTCCTATTTGTCAACAAACCCACAAACATAAGCAGGCCTTGGAATGGTTGATTCTTGCCCTTTCCCTTCCCCACATAGCTATGGCACTTTTTTTTGGGGGTAATAATTGCATTTCTCTCTTTTGCTTACTGATGGTGACCGTGGAGGGATGTATCAGCATAATTTCTAGCAATGATTGTTCAAATGCTTATGTGGTGAGCATCTAAGATCTAACAGGATAGTGCTAAAAACTGGGCTTTTGGTGCTCAAATTGGCAGTTTGGCCACATACTTGGACAAATCACAGCTGTTCATCAGTTCATGAAACAATTATTTTTAACAAAATTTCTGACCTTTGAATAGATAGTTTGTAAGCATAAAGCACTGTTAAATTCAGTGCACATACTCTAAAGTGGTAGCAGTAGCTTGTGATAGACAAATATCCTCAACACCTTGAAGTGCAAGCTTAAAATATGAAAACCACAATTTTAGGGGACTGAGAAGACATTACATTGTTCTGAAAGATGATGCATCTAGGTTGTCATCTGGCATTTGTCAGTGGTCTGTAGAAAATAGGCTGGAAAAAGGCATTCAAAAACTGCCTTGTTCTACATTGCTAAGTTATAGAATGGGAGTCAGTGCCTTCCCTCAACTCAGGTGCCAAACAAGTTATTTTGAAAATACAGTGGCTGATACAGTAGCATTTTTGAACTTATCTGTATACCGCTACAATCAAGTGAGACCTGATCTGAAACAGGTGAAAGCTGTCTTGATCCTGTCAAGATCTTGATCCTGATCCTGCCTGGTTTTGGTATCAGTATTAAAAAAAACAGAATTTGTTTTGATTATTAGTTTGATTAACATAGATATTCAGTAATTTGATGATAGCACATAATCAGATTGGTAAGTCAGTGTTCTGAATCAGAAGAGTATGGAAGGGTTTTATTTAGAGTCTATTCACTGTTTGGTTAACACAACCCTTGATTTGAATATTGTGTTGGTGTGTGAAATATGTACAGCCTTCATCATCAGGATTTATGAGAGAAATAGTGGCTATTGTACTCCATTTTATTCTGATTTAGGTTGGAGATTATCCACCTGACAATGCCCTGTCAAGGTAGAGGAGTTCTGTCAGGCCTGTTACTTCATAACTGACATTATCTAGGCCATTGAAAAACAGGTTAAAAAAGCTTGCAGAAAAAAATAGGCATATTTTACATGGGGAAGTGGTGTGAGTATTGCTTTTGTCTCTTAGAATGTGAAATACAAGGTTAAATCATAGAATCATAGAATCATAGAATAATAGAATGGTTCGGGTTGGAAGGGACTTAAAGATCATCTAGTTCCAATCCCCCTGCCATGGGTAGGGATACCTTCCACTAGACCAGGTTGCTCAAAGTTGCATCCAAGCTGGCCTTGAACACTTCCAAAGATGGGGCATCCACAACTTCTGTGAGCAACGTGTTACAGTGCCTTACCACACTTACACTGAAGAATTTTTTCTTTCTATCTAGTCTAAATTTAACTTCTTTCAGTTTAAAGCGATTACCCCTTGTGCTATCACAACGTGCCCTTGTAAGAAGTTCCTCTCCAGCTTTCTTTTACTTACTGGAAGGCAAACAATAAGGTTTCCTCAGAGCCTTCTCTTCTCTAGGCTGAATCATAGAACCTTTGGGTTGAAAGGGACCTTTAAGGTCATTTAGTCCACCCCCCTACAATAAGCAGGGACATCTTCAACTAGATCAGGTTGCTCAGAGCCCTATCCAACCTGACCTTGAATGTTTCCAGGGATGGGGCATCTACTACCTCTCTGGGCAACCTGTTCCAGTGTTTCACCACCCTCATTGTGAAAAAAACATTACCCCTTGTCCTATGGGCCCTGCTAGAAAGTCTATCCCCCTCTTTCTTATAAGCCCCCTTTAAGTACTAAAAGGCTGCAATAAGGTCTCCCAAGAGCCTTTTCTTCTCCAGGCTGAACAACCCCAACTCTCTCAGCCTTTCTTCATAGGAGAGGCGTTCCTTTGATCATTTTGTGGCCCTCCTGGACTCTCTCAACAGGTCCATGTGTTTTCTGTGCTGAAGGCTCCAGAGTTGGATGCACTCCAGGTGGGGTCTTACCAGAGCAGAGCAGAGTGGCAGAATCACCTCCCTTAACCTGCTGGCTATGCTGCTTTTGAAGGATACAGATGGCCTTCTGGGCTGTGAGCGTACATTGCTGGTTCATGTTCAGCTTTTCATCCACCAGTACCCCCAAGTCCTTCTTGGCAGGGCTGCTCTCAGTCCATTCTGTGCCCAGCTTGTATTTTTTCTTGGGATTGCTCTGACCCATGTGCAGGACCCTGCACTTGGCCTTGTTGAACTTCAATAGGTTCACATGGGCCCACCTCTCAAACCTGTCAAGGTCTTTCTGGATGGCATCCCTCCCCTCCAGCATGTCAACCGCACTACACAGCTTGGTGTCATCAAACTTGCTGAGAGTGCACTCAGTCCCACTGCCCATGTTGCTGACAAATATGTTAACTGTGCCAGTCACAATACCAGCCCCTGAGGAATGCCACTCATCACTGGTCTCTACCTGGACATGGAGCCGTTGACCGCAACTTGCAACCATCCAGCCAATTCCTTATCCACCAAATGGTCCATCCATCAGCTTCATGTCTCTCCAATTCAGAGACAAGGATGTCGTGCAGGACAGTGTCAAATGCCTTGCACAAGTCCAGGTAGATGACTTGAGCCAGTCGCTCTTCCTTTATCCACGAATGCTGTAACCCCATTCTAGAAGGCCACCAAATTTGTCAGGGCATGATTTGCCCTTAGTGAAGCCAATCACCTCCTTATTTTCCACGTGCCTTAGCATAGTTTTCAGGAGGATCTGCTCCATGATCTTGCTGGGCACAGAGGTGAGACTCGCTGTCCTGTAGTTTCCCAGGTCTTCCTTTTTTCTGTTTTTTAAAAATGGGGTTATGTTTCCCCTTTTCCAGTCAGTGGGAACTTCACTGGACTGCCATGACTTCTCAAATGTGATGGATAGTGGCTTAGCAACTTCATCCACGAGTTCCCTCAGGATCCGTAGATGCATGTCATCATGTCCCATGGACTTGTGATCCTGCAGGTTCCTTAGATGGTCTTGAAATTGATCTTCCCCTGTAGTGGGCAGTTCTTCATTCTCCCAGTCTCTGCCTTTTCCTTCTGCGATATGGGTGGTGTGGCTTGAGTACTTGTTGGTGGACACTGAAACAAAAAAGTTATTGAGTACCTCAGCCTTCTCCATAACCTGGGTAACCAGGTCTCCTGTTTCCTTCCAGAGAAGACCCACATTTTCCCTAATCTTTCTTTTATCACTGATGTACCTATAGAAATTTTTCATGTTGCCCTTGATGTCCCTGGCCAGATTTAATTCTGTCGGGGCTTTAGCTTTCCTAACCTCATTCCTGGCTGCTTGGAAGATTTCTCTGTAGTCCTCTCAGGCTACCTGTCCCTGCTTCTACCCTCTGCAGGTTTCCTGTTTGTGTTTGAGTTTGTCCAGGAGCTCCTTGTTCATCCATACAGGCCTCCTGGTGTTTTTGCCTGACTACCTCTTTGTTGGGATGCATTGTTCCTGAGCTTGGAGGATGTGATCCTTGAATATTAACCAGCTTTCTTGGGCTCCTCTTCCCTCCAGCGCTTTATCCCATGGTACACTACCAAGCAGAGTTCTTTTGTGATAGCTAAGTTTTACGATGGTTGTGTTTTATGTCTATACAAATTAACCAAATTGAAAAATGAGATCAGTAGATTTGCTAGGCATTCAGAGGTGTCTAGCACCAACATCCAGCTAGACAGTGAAAAGGAAGTGCAAATAGTATAAATGCAAGGTTTTTTAAAATTATTTGTTTGAACTGCAGGAAGAAAGCCTGCAAGACAGAACCCCTGTAATCCCTGTTCAGCCAAGGACAGCCTGATTGTCTGACTGAGAGATTTGCTAAATTGTAGGTTCATTGTGTAGGTAGTTGCAGTATTGGTAGCCCAGGTCTTAGGTACGTCCCACTTAGATAAACAAGGCCTTGGCAAAGGACCATAATCTGGTCTCTCTTCAAACCATCGGGGCTGTGCCTGTCTTCCTGGTTTGGGGAAACACAGGATAGCACAGTGAGTCATAAATAGCACACCGAACAGAAGTGTAATTCATCATAGACCAGCTGGAGTGTGAGCTTAATGCAATTGTGAAGTACACTGGGAGTGAGTGTGCTAGCTGTGCAGCTTTTCCTTCCTGCTCTCTAAAGGCTTGGTTACCTGTGTGGATGACCATATGAAGCAGAAAATCCTCTGAACTACATACCACTGTAAGAACACTGCTGCCTTTTGCCAAGTACTCATTCTTTATGTAAGTTAGTAACAGGAAAACCCTCCTCTTTACCCGGAGGATCTCTAGGCAGAAGGTAGGTGGAACAGAGCGTAGAACAGATAACTAAGTATAGGGTCATCTGTAGGTTAGAAGCATGGAAAAGTGAATGGCACAGGTCCTTTGCAGCATGTCTGATGTGTGAAATTGGCCATATTACAAGTAACTTCTGCCCCATACATACTAGAGAGCAAACAAGCACTGAAAGTGTGAGACTTCAGAGCATCTATGGAGCAGTTTCTGGATAAAAGGCATTTCTGTCTGGTAACATCTGCTATGCTGCAGAAAAGTCCAGGCACTGGCATGCTTTGGTTGTTTTAAAATGAATTACGTTTTGCACATACTGTGTTTTCATATCTTTATAAGCTGTTAGGATCACCATTGGCAGATTTGCATCCTCAGGAGCAAGTGGACGATCATACTCCTTAAATACGCTTTTCCTCAGGAACATTCAGTAGGTGTCTTTCCTGTTGGTTTAAGTTGTCAATGGCTACATTAAAGTCTTCACAGGTTGCACCTGTGTTTTCCAGTACCACTAAGTGGTGGACTGTGGAAATATCTCTTTGTACCATACTGTAATTTTCTCCTTTTCTCCTTCAAAAAGTGGCCTAGATGCTAGTGTCGTAGCCCGAAAGTAAACAGCTCCCTCCCCTTGGGATCAGTGACCAAGTTCGTGATTCCCCTGGACTGAATGAAGGTGAAAGGACACTAGCCAACCAATTTAACAATTTAATAATACAAAATGCAAGGCACGAGGCTACATGGAATAACTCAATGGCAACTATTCTAACTGAACAATCCAACTAGACAAACAAGTCCCATGCAACACGTCTTCCCCAATTCGACAAAGATAGGAGGAGAAAAAGAGAGAGAGAGAGAGAGAGAGAGAGAGAGGCAGAGACAAACAAAGAAGATATCACCACACATGAATCCAGCAGCGTCCCATGGGTCCTCTTGATTCTTCTTCTTCCTTGGTGGTGGTGGGGTCCCACCCAGCCACTGTGAGCACTGCCTTTTATACTTTTCAGTCCTGCCTGGCTAAACGGCACGTCTCACACGTTCCTTAGTGCCCACGCAATGATTGTGTGGTGTCTCCATGCTTGGGGGGGTCGTTGGTTGTCGGGTGCCCTTGTCAAGTGCTGTATTTACCACTGTGCCTGCACCGTAGCTCTGCTCTGCAGGCCTCCATACCAAGAAATGTTTAAGATAAAGTCTGCGCATCGGTCCACCACAGCTAAGCCATCATTCTGCACATTCTGTGGGGTATCGTTGTTGATCTTGTCACCGAAATCAGGAATAAACCTCGT
>NW_010530987.1:3436-45281 GCF_000687285.1 Phaethon lepturus | reverse complement strand
CGCAGGCTGTGGCCCAGACCTCCCGCCTCGCTGGGCCGCGCGGGACGGCTGAGGGAAGGGCGGCCGGGGCGAGCGGTGGTGTGAGCGGGAAAGCGAAGGGCTCGGGAGGGAGTTTTGCTTTCGGAGCCCGGGCGCCTGGCGGGGGGCGGAGAGGCGGGGTTTGTGGTACGGGCTCGGCGCCTTTCGTTTCCTCGGCAAAATGTCGACCCCGAGGTGGGGGGGCGGGAGCTCAGGCTCAGGAGTCTTCCGTGTGCTGGGGCTCGGGGCCGGGGTGAGCCTGGGCCTATGGGCTTGTTTTCCTGCCAGCCGTTAGATTTAATTGTTTGCCCAGTTTGGCAGAGGCTACTCGTCGGTTTTATGATCCTTGAAGCCACTGACCAGAGTCTGGGCACAGCATCTGTGAGACCAGGCAATGAACTTTGCCTTTAAAAGCTATAGTGTAGAAGTTTCATCCTCTTCCTCGTTTATGGCTAAACTGACAAGCCATACATGAAACATAAGCTAACTGGGGCTACTAATAGTTGTACAGCTTTTAGCACTTCACCTTTGACCTCTGTTTTTTGGCCCAAATAGCTTTTTGGATGTCAGAGAAGAAAGACCCTCTTCTTGGGATCAGCAGAGGATTATGCTTTCTCAGGCTCTGCTCAGGTCAAAAGAGGCATAATATATATGCTAAAGTTTGATCTGCATGCTTTGTTTGCAGGTCTAGCAGTTAAATGTGGATTGTCCCTGCAATGAACATCATTTTGTCTTAGGTGTAATTTGTTTCACTTCCATTTGCAGGAATTATTACTGTTGGTGTAAAGACATTGGTGTGAAGACTTCGTAGTGATAGGTAGGTCTTCATAGCTCAGCTGACTCTCCTGTTGGTATGACAGCCAGCCATAACTGTATGCTAAGTGTCAGACAATTCTTGTATTTACAACTATTCACAAACAAGAATGCAGTATATAGGAATTTTTACCCTTTCTTCTTAAGGGGAACACTTGTACTGCTTTGTTACTAAAGTTAATGTCATACACAGCAATGGACAGTATTAAAACACTTTTCAGACATTTCCCTCTTCTGGTGGTAATTCTGCACCAAGAGTAAGCATTAGAAGTATAAAATTAAATAGGCGTTTGTGGGAAGTTGCACACTATTGATGTTGTTACATGGCATGCTTTTCTTACTGAACTTACAGATATTTTTAAAGAGTGTGTAGTAGGGTGAGTTCAAAATATATGGTGCAAATTCATGTTTAACACCTTAAATTGTGAAACCTAACTGCCGTGGGATGTCATGGAAACACTTTGTATGCATGGGTTCAGAGAAATAACACATTCTGTCTTTAAATGTCAAATACTTTTTTCAGTTCCAAACTGTATCTGAACTGCCACCTGCTGAAATCAGGAGAAATGTGCCTGGAAAAGTAATTCCTGTGTGCATGCTCTAATGTTACATTTTACTGAGCATTGCTTACTACCCATTGCCAGAAACTGGATACCAAGTTAGGGACATCTGTGGCCTGACTGAAGAAGGCGCTTCTCACAGGCTAAAGGAACAGGGACAAAAGCAGCAGTGGGCAAAGGATGTGGTCAGCTGTCTCTTGGGCGTTTCTGATTTAAACATAGTTTGCTTTTTCAGGCAAGCTTCATACAAATAAATGTGTTTTGTTGAAATCTGCTGAATTTATTGAAACTTCACCTTCTTTTAACAGCGTCTTATATTTGTACCTTAATATCATGCAACAGGTTAATTAATCTTGTGCTAATCGGTGTTCTGAATAAAGTTAAACCCTCCTTCATCCCGCCTTGGGTGTTCTTTTCTGAGCTGTACCTGTGCCTCTGGTATGGCAGCCATGTGGCAGCACTATATCCAAGACACCACTAGAGGGCTTTGCTCCAACAGTAAGAATTCTATTACCAAGTTATAAAAAAACCCCAGTATTTCGGGGCTGTGTCTCACAATATGACAGACATTGTCTCAACTTCTCTTGACTCCAGTGGAAGTAAATGCTGCCATTGCTTTGATCAGATTTATTTATTTTCACTAATGCTTATTTGCCTCAAGTTGGTAAGGAGACAGGCGTGTTGTGATTAAAGGGAGTACATCCATATTTAATTATCAGTGGGGAAATATTTTTAAACTATGAAAAGGAAGTAATAACATTTATCAAAAAATAACATTTCCATCATTAATGGTCAGCATAGGCGAACAAATATCTTCCTTATTTTAAATTCTACATTTGCTGGTGAGTTTCAGATGTTCAGTTGCTTCCATATTTTATTTTAAAAGTATAAATTATAGAAGTAGAGTTATTACATTTATTTTCTGCTTCTTTTCATGTTTCGTATTTTATGTGGTTTATTTTGGAAGAGTCAGCTGAAAATAAAACAAACTCATTCTTTAATTTAGTGTCCCTGCTTGCAACATTGTTATTCCCAGCTTTATATTCGTAGTCTAATGTTTCATAAATAATTTATGAAAATAATTTAAAGTTTCTGTGTTTGGCAAAACAGGTTTTTCATATTTGGTAAACTAATATAGTTGGATGGTTTTGCCAAGGTTTTTTCCCTCCTTCCCCTTCACAGAGCATATGTACATGTTGCATATTAATAATAAAGTGTTAGACTTCACAACTTAATGTAAATACACTTTTAAAGCAGTAAGCTCTGAACCTGATTTCTATTTATGCTGAAGCCAGTTTCGTGTAGGAATTGGAGTGAACATGAAAATGAATACACATACTGTTTCTGAAGTGGAAAATGGAAGAATCGGCTACCATGGACTTAAGTTTTTAAGTATGAGAAAAAGACGTTAGAGCAACCTTGACAGATGTATATGGGAAGGGAACAAAAAATACATGTGTACATCGTGAGAGTGGAGATAAGATTTTTGAAGAGGGTTAGCGTGGGAACTGAGATATTTGAAATGAACAAAGAGGGATAGCCCATGACTCTTCTTATGTATATGTGGTTTTCAAGTGTTACAAGTCACCACAGTGTTTTGCAGTGACTACAGTGCTGGGTTTTCTTCTTCCTCCAAGCAGGCAGGAGAGAATACAATGAACTCACACACTTTCATTGCCTAATGCCTGATCCTGCAATCCCTTGCTTGCATGAGTCGTCCCATTGATTGCAATGGGACTGCTCATGTAGGTAGGGTTTCTTGTAGATAGGTTGGTGTGACCAAGGTTTTATGGGCTTGAGCTTGGCGTGGGCTTTGTAAAGGACACTAATTTGCCTTTTTGGTACTACTTTGAACAGGGCCCATCCCCATTCTCCTTTTATGCGATGCGGCTTGTCTTAGGAGGCAAAAGGTTCCTGTTAAATATGAGGCCGAACAGAACTGGTGTATGTACTGTGTTCGTATGCATTTTGAAAAATCCTAGTTTTATGCTGGTATAAATGTACAACGGTTGTAAGCGCTGTCTTGGCTATATTCCAGTGTTGCTGGGAATAGCATTTGACCATATCTGAGGGGTAGCAGTGGTAGTTTAGCATACTGAGTTTCTGTTACCTTTCACTGGCACTCACCATATGTAAAGTTCAAGCTGAGGGTGAAAGCATCAGGAGAAATATGTGCGTGAAGCAGATAACGTCTTAAGGTAATAAAATAATTGTCAGGTAGGGAGAGGGATTCAGAATATTTCCCGGTGATTCATGCTGGTAAATCACACTGAAAATGATGGTAATTATAAATCCTGCCTGGTGGTTATAGATATCTTGTTCTCCCTCTGTTCTTCCCCTTTTTCTTTTTTTCCTTTTTTTTTTTGCCACTTGCTCCTCTTCCTCTAGTCTTTTTCTCACATTTAAAAAATGTGATTGCAACCTGAATTGGCTTGTGTTTTCCTTATGGGAGGCAGGATCAGATGTCTGGAGAAAAAAAAAGAGAAATAAAGTGAAAGAAGGAATTGTATGCAGTTGTAAGTGCACCATAGGTTTAAACAGAAACCTTACTACCTTAATGGGAGTCAAGATGGGTTTAATCATTTTACGGTAATTGCTTCTTTTATAGATGTCCCTGTGCAGACACCACTAAAAAGTGACAACAGTGTGCTTCATTTAAGTTTATGATTTTTGTTTGGCATTAATTTGGAAAATAAAGGTTGTAGAAGCATAAAGTGTGGGAGAGAATAGAAAAGGGTAACGGGAAAAAAAAGTGTTCAGGCCCAGCATTTTAGGCTGCATTGTGTAGAAGGCTCCCTTCTAACCTTCTTATTGTAGTTGGGAATTTTAAGGAATGGGATTTTTACTGGTCCTAAAAACTTTAAATAAGAGAATTCAGCTAGCCACAACATAGAAGAGATATTTAATAGCTGTAGGTCATAGTACTCAAGTTTAACAAAAATATATTCAGTGCTTGTGACCATCTTAATACATACATTTTTATGAATTAAAAAAAGTACTGTTTTCTTTTCTAGTTCACCTTGATCAGCAGAACAAACTTCACAAGAGATGGTAAGTGGTCTTTATGGGTTTCTATGTGATAACTTAGCCATGTTTTATACACAAAATGCATATAAACACTTTTATTCAACTGTCAGTGTAGACATGTAAAAATTAGATGGGAAAGTAGCTAAATTGCTTTGAAAATAGAATTCATGTTACAACAGTGAGTGATTTGTCTACTCCTGGGAAGACTCCAGAGACATAACAGGAAAATAACAGAGGACTCTGATCATTTGCCTTAGATTTATAGCTTTTGTTTCCTTGAGGAAATCTCTTATTTCCATTTATTCCGCAGCTGAAAAAGCACAGACATAGAACTAAGTTAGACTTTAAAGTGTTCCTTTCCCTTTTCCACCCCAAGGTAAAACATTTCTGTAATTTCTTTTTTAACAGATGTATTTTTAAAATTCAAATGTAAAAGGGGTTTTCAAGGGTCACTTTCAATGGAAAAGCCACAAAAAGTAGTTGGACAGGCACCAATCCCAGTTCTGTCTACATGAACTGGCTTTTTGTCTTCCTTTTCCCTAAATTAACAACTGGAACTAGTCAGCTAGACAAATCAGCCATCTGGATTCCAGAGCTTTCAGTAAAGTTATCAAGGCCCTTTTTAGAAACATTTTAGAAGAACTGGAGATAATTTTTGAGCTTTAAAAGAATATGTTGTCGTCTTTAGAAATACATAGAATATAGGAGATACCTGCTTTTGTCAAGTTTCATGATGTTTCAAAACTGAATTTTTAAGTAGTGGAACAAATAGACAAAATGTTCTAAAAGTAACCTGTGAATGTACCAGATTTGACAACAGGACATTCTCATCTGACTGCTGAAGGATGGGGAGTCAGCGTGACATTCTTAAGCAAAGCAAGAACAGTAAATAAAACATTGTTCATGTTAGCTTTTAGGTGGTTGGATGATTAAGAATGAAGAAATTCCATATGGAAAGCAGATGCTTTTCTTGCACCCACTCATCTTAGGAATAAATCTGAAATGCATGGTCTTGTAGCAGCGCTATGTTAGACCACGAGGAGAATGAGAATGAAGTTTCACTTCCACAAATTGTTACTTTTCAGGAAAGATAATTTAAATCACAGTAGCTGAGCCCCACAGCCCTTCACAAATAGGGTGCAATTTTTGATCAGAAATTCTTAAGGAATGACAGTTCATTGTAGTGGGCTTTCTTTATGGACTCTACTAGCAAGAGGCATTTTGTTTCTGAGAGCACTTACCAGTGACCTTAAAAAGAGATAGCATTTATAAATTTCTTATAGGATAATGGGCTCAATTTTGCAGAAAGAAGGGAAACGTGAAAGTCACAGTTATTCCAAACTCTCTAGCATTTACGTTATTGCCTGAGAATCAGAAAGTGAAAACAAATGTAAGTAAATTAAATTAACCTCAGTTTATATTGTTTTTTTCTGTTTTGTTTTGGAATTTTTTTTTCCAGAAGCTCATTCCCTTAAGGCTAAGGAATGGTGCTAGTGCAGATCAAGAAAAGACTCTTAAGGAAACGTTTTCGTCTTGTATGCCTTTTTTTTAAAAAAAAGAAAAACAACTAATAAGGACTGTAAATGTCACATTCATCTCTGAAAACCTCAGCTAATCTTGCCATAGTTTTGAGTGTTTGCCAAAACATGGTTTAATTAAAATTCTTCCAATTTAAAGTACAGGCATCCTGTTTTGGCACAGCTAAAAGATTTTCTATGGAAATTAAGATGTGGGGGAAAGAAAAAAATTGCTATTAATTTTAGTTGTTCTAGGTTCTATTTTACTTTATGGCCTTCTTTTAAGATCCTCTATTATCCCCTCTTTTTTGAGGGTAGGATGAGGAGGGAGATGAAATGGCCTATAGGAAAGGGGCTGGAGGCTAGAGGGGCTGTGGAGCTTTGTAGATGCTGGTGAAATCTGAACAACATGAAACTACTTTTTCAGGAAAACTAAGATGAGGTGGAAGACAGAAGGTGTGTTACAGTGTTTTGTTCTATAGCACTATTTTTCCATCTATTTTATCAGTGGTATTTTATTGCCCCTTTTCATACGTTGGTTGCTGATGAGTACAAAAGGGAGATTTACTGGCAGCTTGCACTTGGCTAAATACAGTCTTGTTTTTGATTGAGGCCATGATGGATATATGAACTTGGCTGAATTGCCATTTGACCTTTTTTGAGAAACTTATTTTGGCAGGCAGATGGAGGATAATATGTTACTGGATAAAATGAATGACTTTGTTTAATATGAAGGAATTTTAATCTCTTGTGTTTTCTGTCTGCGGATTTGGAAATCAGGTGTAGGTTGTAATACATACACCGTGGAATGATTCTGTTCTTACAACTCACGTGAGCAGATAAAGAAATGTGGAACCTATCCACACAGCGTATCTCCTAAAAAGAACTGACTCCCACTGTAGTACCATGAAAACTTTGAAAATTCCTTCAGGACACTACAACTTCTCTATTGCTAATTCTTCGCTGGTAGTTGTGTTGATGCAAAAACAATCTCTTGTCAGAGTAATGAAGTGTAATGCACTTGCAGTGTGTTAATACTTGTCCTCTTTCAGATCTATATGGTTTATCATAGGAAAAGGATGATTAATGATTAAAAAGCAGACTTTGCACTTGTGTTTATGCATGAAATAAGTGCACACATTAAGTGTTCAAACCCTCAATTACCGTTTGTTCTCTCTTTTTTTTCTTTTTTATTTTTCTTTGGTGTTCTTTCCCCCTCTTTTTTTCTGGCCCCAGGAAGATGCAGCAGAGCCGTGGTATTCTCGTCAAGTGTATGCAAGATATTGGAAACACTATGACTTAGCCATGCGCTGGATGCGTAGGCACCAGAAAGCCTACAGGAAAGCCATGGAGTCATTGTATCACCTATCATGGCATCCCCCTGGAGTGTTTCCAAGTAGACGCTACTCAGATTGGGATGGGAATGATCTTCCACATACCCACAACTATTCTTGCAGCTATAGCCCACATGGCAGAGCTCAGTACCATGCAGGAGCTCAGCAGTACACAGATGCTCACCAAGAGAGGGAGGATACTGACAGGGACTCTGAAATGGAGGAGGACTCTGAATCTGAAGGGGAAATAGAATATGACTTGAGTAACATGGAGATCACAGAGGAGCTTCGTCAGTTTTTTGCACAGACAGAGAGGCACCGCGAAGAACTGCGTAAGTCCATGCTTGTTCTGTGTTTTCTGGTATTTCGTGGCCATAACATTGAGTGATGGCGATGGCTTCAATGTTTACAGGTTTTGTAATAATTCACAGAAATGGGCATTGCAAGTGAGCCAGCGAAAAAGAATGAAGCAGGCAAAACTGGTGGGTGCACTTAAGTACTGTTTGTAAGAAATAAGTGTCAGAAAATGTTTGAAGGTTTTTCAACCTTCAGGACATGGTCTAGGGGACATGGTGGCGCTGGATTAGTGGTTGGACTTGATGATCTTGAAGGTCCTTTCCAACCTAGTGTTTCTGTGATTTCTGTGATTTCATTAAGAGAGAGAAAATTATGACTGCAAAGATGAGAATAACACACTTGTCCAGAAGACAATATTCCTCTTCAGTGGTGAAGGAAAAACTCCAGGATTTTTATGGTTAAATCTAGTTAGCATGCTATATGTCTGAGAGGGGAACCCAGAGGAAGTGCTTTACTACATCACTAAACCCTAGAGTAAGCCTCAATGTATTTTATAACATGGAGCAGCCATTTTGTTTGTTAATCTTTGGCTAACCCAACAGTAAAATTCCATGACCTTTTTCTTCTCCCCATGCATCCCTAGGGTACTCTTCATTCAGTACTATACCACAAGTTTCTCTTTGTTTTGCATCTTGATCTGGACCCAAGTCCTTAAGCAGGGAATATAAGCCAAAGACTTAAAATTTTTCTCAGGTCTTGGTTCTCAGAGGTATTGGTCATCTTTGTTTCTGTGAAATCCTTAAAAGAAATAAAAGATTATTTTGTACTTTATTGACACTTTACTGCATATACAAATGTTGCAGGCAAATTTATTGTATGTTTTAAGAAAGCAGCATGGTGAAAATAACTTTTCCCACATGACTCCCAATAGGAAATACTCTGAATGTTTAATAGAGCTTTCTCTGCTTTCTCTGAAAGAGGGAAATGTTGTAAAAATGCATAATAAAGGCAATGATTGGGAGGGAGAGAGAAAAATTGTGTTATTTTAAGTTCTTTGATCAGAGGCTATCTGGTGAGCTGAAACACCTCAGCTTAATTTCACGCTTCCCATCAGTGTGATGCACAGTTGATCTGGTTAGCAGAGGGAAGTGAGTTAAGTAGCTCAGTGGTAGTGCCTGACATGCATCCCTTTCTCATTGTGCTTTTGCAGAAGGAGCTTGGTGTTCTCTGTTGAAACATTCCTTTGATGGATGGTACAGAATGCTTTCAGATACTCAGCTACTTCTACAAATGCAATACATTTTCTTTGGATTTATTTTGTCTTTATGGTTAGTGGTGTTTAAAGGTGTGCAAGTGATTAAAATGCTATCCTGGAAGTTAGGAAATCTGGGCTCAGAGACGTTCTCTGTCACAAATATCCTATGTAACCTTGGTATAGCTATTTAATCGCTTCCTGATCCCTCACTGGCTGCTCTTGCTAAAAATATTTCATTCTTTATGGTGAGCAGACGAATTGGGAAGAGGTCTGTGAGTCAGAATACAGATCTTTTATTCCTTTCACCACGGCGGTACATGGAGCCTTTTGGAATAATTAGGTCTCTGCTGTGTGCCATGTACTAGCCTAGTTCTGGGTAAGCGTAACTCCATTCACTTCAGCAGCACTATTCCAGATCTTCATGCAAATCTAAGCAGAATCTGGTCTTCAGCTACTGCATGCCTCAGTTTCTTTAATAGTTTCCCCTATTTAATCGCTTCCTGATCCCTCACTGGCTGCTCTTGCTAAAAATATTTCATTCTTTATGGTGAGCAGACGAATTGGGAAGAGGTCTGTGAGTCAGAATACAGATCTTTTATTCCTTTCACCACGGCGGTACATGGAGCCTTTTGGAATAATTAGGTCTCTGCTGTGTGCCATGTACTAGCCTAGTTCTGGGTAAGCGTAACTCCATTCACTTCAGCAGCGCTATTCCAGATCTTCATGCAAATGTAAGCAGAATCTGGTCTTAGCTACTGCATGCCTCAGTTTCTTTAGTAGTTTCCCTGATAAAGTGAGGATAGTAGTAATAGTTGTCTGTAACTCCTCAAAGCATCAAAAAGTAAACAAGTACTTGATTTAATTGAAATTTAAAACTGCCACAAAACTCTTGGGTGAATGGTGCTATCTAAATGCTAATTTTGTCACTAATTAAAAATACAGTATAATCTCTTTCAGAAATAAGTTTTTCTTGTGTGGTGGTAAGAAAGGAAAATAGATTATTTTTTTAAGTCTTTTGAAGTTTCTCAAAAGAAAAAAACATAAGCAGCAGGAGGAGGGGAAAATCATTGTTTCCCTGATGGTGTGGAAATGAGCTAATATGGAGACTGTATTGAAGGCAGTACCACTCTCCTTTAGGAGGTAGTGTTATTAATTTTCCTGCATGCTGTTTCTGAACAAAATTAAATTTAGGGGTTCATTAAGCTGCGATTCATAATGATGCTATCACGTTATATCTTTCGTACTGTGCTGAAGAATGATTGTCATTCTGTATCGATGCTCAAGAAGATGGAAAGAATACATCCACAAAAGAAACCCACTGTGACCCAAAGTCACAGTCACCCAAGTATTTCCTCTCTGATGCCTTTTCCTTTTAATCCCAAACTGTATGTCCTGGACTGCCTCTCACACCTTAAGAGCATATTTGTAGAGAAACTTGGGCACTGTAAAGCTCAGTAATGCCTGAAATTTAGGCATCCATTTCTGGAAGAGATGTTTGTAATGTTGAGGTATGAGTTTTAAGTTTTCTCTAAACTGAATGAGAATATTTGGGCATGTCAAAGGAGAATACCAATAGTGACCTTGATGATCAGTTGAAGCCAGCTGATATGGAAAGTTGAGGGCAAGGCTGTGTCTCATGTTTTCTTTCTCTGGCATAAATAAGGAGTTTCAGGTGGAGTTCACAGCCTTTGACCCCTACACCTTGATGTGCACCTGGGAGCGTGCACCTGGGAGCAGGCACCTGGCTTGCTCTTTTAAAATGAATGCTGTGGAACACTTTGATATATGTATATTGACAGGTTACTGAAGTGTGAGGCACGTGGGAAAAGAAGAGCAATGGGACAAATAGAAAGGGCATTTTGGCCCATAAGGAAGGGGATACCAGTACAGAGGAGGAGGTCTGATCTGTCTTTGTGAAGGATGACTTCCATTAGTCTGGTGTTTTTCTAGCCCTGCAAAATTAGGAAATACTACGTGGCCTTAATGCAACTATTTTAGACATGCATAGTAAGAGTCTTGATTTACAAGTAGCTGGTTCCCAGGCACGAGCCATGTCTCATCAACATGTAGAAGGATAATCAAATGGACTAAAATGAATCCTAGCTGATGTTAGACTCTTCACTTCTAATGCCTGATCTAGAGTCTGCTGGAAGTAAATGTGATCACAGACATCAGAGGAGAAGATCTTGCAAACTGTGGAAGACTAAAATAGGTGTGAGATGAAGGTGGGAAAGGCATTTTTGTCTGGATGGTGAAATACAAGTATTCATGCTAATTGGAAAGAGAAAAGTTTCAAAGATAAGAAAGCCATGATGTCAGATTAGCCAGAGAAGGAAACTTCAGGTTTATTTCATTTTTCAGTAACTATCACAAACTTGACGAACAAACAGATTCCTAACTGAGATTTTTTGGTTTTGTTTTCACAGTGGTCATTTGCAATGATTGTCTGACTTGCACAGTAAAGCCTTTGAAACTGGCAAACACTGAGCCTTGCTGCATGATTTAACACTTCAGCAGTGATGCAGTTGTTCACGTACAACCTCTTTTAAACCAAACTCTTTTTTTTTGTGTTTGAATTCATGTCAAATTCTTACTAGTTTTTATATTCATGTCATAGAATCATAGAATAGTTTGGGTTGGAAGGGACCTTTAAAGGCCATCTGGTCCTAACCCCCCTGCAGTAAGCAGGGACATCTTCAACTAGATCAGGTTGCTCAGAGCCCTGTCCAACTTGACCTGGAATGTTTCCAGGGATGGGGCATCTACCACCTCTCTGTGTTGCAGTCAAGTGATGTGTTCCTGGAATGCCCCAAAGTAATTGTGAGCAGTGTTTTGCTGAGTCTGTATGGAGTCAAACATTAGTGCGCTACAAACTTATCTTGTATTCTAGATACACAGTGCGTTTGGTTAAAATCCTTACGGACAGTTTTAATTTCATTCCTCTTCAGTTGTTTCTTTATATGGAATCATAATTATCTAGTGATTGTATTTTTTAGGGGGTTTTCTTGTCAGGCTAGTCTGTTGTTCTGGTTCTTCGTGTAACTGGTGATCCTAATATACTGTGCTTCTTGGGGATATTTTTAGTTGCATTTAAAAGTCTTCCCTCTGGCTGTTGAAAATCATGAAGTTACTTTTCTGGGTTACCATATCTGTCAGACCTAGGTAGTGTACTGAATTCTGTAAGCATCCTAGATGTAAAGGACAGAATATAGTAAGTTGCCTTTTTATATTTGCAAGAATTAAAACGACAAAAACTAAGAAAAGAAGATTCACAAGCCTAACAATTCAGTAAATAGGCTAATTGCACATATTTATTACACTTCTAAACTTAGCCTTTGAAACATGTAGTTTGCCCTGATGCCGTTTTTCTTTGTTCCCTTTCTACATATAACAGAAAATTGCTACTGTAATTGAGTGAATACAGCATTGCGAGTACACTGAGAACTATTCTGTAGTAGTCAACAGGCAATGAGACAGTGTCCTTTATTTAAAAACAAAGAAAAGCAAAGGAAAGTACCATCATGTCAGTTCATTACTGAAGGATGGTAGTCTGTCAGTTGTTAATGCTGTGACTAGTTTTTTCCATTAAAGCCTCTGTTTGTATTGCACACATATACCCTCCAGCTTTTCCCAAAATAATGTTGTCTCAACTTAATATTTTCATGCCAGATGGAAAACCTTTTAAAAAATTGAAAGGAAATGGTGAATGAAAATGTTTGTTTCAGATCTGCAATTTGTAGGTTTTTTTCCCTTGGGTTTCTTTTTCTGTGAAAGATGATGGTTTCCACTGCATCTTCTGTGAAGAGGGAGTAATGGAATTTTCCATGTTTTGAGTAGTACCAGATCCATGAAGCTTTTGGTTTTAAGGCCCATGTGCTTCACTGGAAAATAGACTTTGATGCAGGTTTTTTGCCACCATGTTTTCCTTCTTTCCTTTGCTTTTGGTAAATGCATCTCCCTGATCTTTGTCTTGTCTTTTTCTCCATCAGACTGTAGTTCAAATTCTTATTCTTGGTCACCAGCATCTTTTTTGTTTCTTCTTCCCTACCCTAAACTGTCAAAGCAGTGTGGATGGTCACCTTACAAATCTCTGCTTAACCTCCTTGGCTTTGTCAGTCTTCTTGTTACATGAACTTTTACCACTATCTTTGGAAGTTGAACTGCTGACGCTTCTGAGAAATGCCTTTTAAATAAGAGTGCTCTCTGCAGTATCTGTGGGTGCTTCAGAGAAGCTTTTGAAGCATGTTCTTTTGTGAACTGAAGGAGAAATGTGAAAGGCTCTCCTTTTGTACCACATCTCTGGTCTTGATGATTGAACCTTTTATTGTGTAGCAGCAGAATCTTCTCAAGTGCACACACTGTGTCCAATGTAGAGGCTGTATTGCTTGGTACTGGAAGCCAACAGCTGAGAAAATGCCTCCCTGCTAGAGAAATAAGGAAAAGTGCCACAATTTTCACTGCTTTAATATTGAAAATAATCTGTACTTGCAAAAATAGAAGGACTGAATTGCTTTGGAGAGCAACAGCTGGGCACAGTTTTATATCCGTTTCATAAGAGACAAGATTATCTTTGTACTAAGAGTATCAATTTAGGAACACAGCCGTTCCTAGAATATGTGATAGTCAAGAAAATGTCCTTGGATCTCATACTAGAGACAGAATTTGAGCTTGGAAGAATGTACAGCTTTGCTGTGTGGACCTATGTCTTTCCTATCAATCCAACACATTTTGCCACGAATGGACATTGTGCTGTACAGGTGTCCTTCCTGCTACAGGAATTAATGGAAGAGAGACACTAGAAAGCTTGAGGTGCTGCTGAGCAAACTGCACTTTCTGTATCTCTGGACCAGATACAGTCAGAAATGGGTATCCTCTGCTGCATGCTCAGGAGAGTTGTGTGAAGGTTAATATATAGAACTGGAAGTTATATGTGAAGTTGTTCTTATTTGTTATGTGCCTCAGGCTGAGACTTTGACAGTGTTGGCAACTCCCAAAAGTACGCAACTGCGGGGCCAGGCTTGTTTTGCTGCTGAGGGTTGCCCCAGGTTTCAGCTCTTAGGTGATATCTGAGGGTGCTGTGGACCACTCTGCCATGTGTGCAGCCTGGACAGTCGGGTGGAGCTGGGGCCTGGAATGCTACTGCCCTGTCTGCCAGTGGCTGTACTGGGCTCAGTTCTTCTAAGCATGCTGTGGAGTACTGGTATTTGAGTTACAGCAGGTTTATAGCTAGGAGCATGGGAGGAGAAGCTCATGTAGTTCAGTGTAATTGGAGTGTAGACATTGCTTTAAGAGGAATGCCAAGATGTCAAACACCTCTATTTCCTCTTACATTTGATGGAAATGAAGAATGCCTCAATAGCTGTCTTAATGTGAAAATATGTCTTAAACTTTGGAAACCTGTGTTTGAATTTGTCACCTTTTATTTGTCTCTCTAATGTGTTCCTGTTATTATAGTGGAGATAGTACATACCTCAGGTGGCTTATTGAGAGGCTCAATTTGTACATATTCAGCAGGAAGTAAGCAAAAGCCTCAAGTGGTAGAATAATGAACAATATGGTCTGAGAAGAGTTGTTCATTCCAGACCTTTTGCGTAACAGTTAAGTTAGATGTCATCCCTATGACCAAAAGGCATCCTGTTGACATCATCTTCACTGAACAAATACAGGATATGAGCTACCCTTTCTCCCAGAGCGCTATTATCCCTAAGTTATTCATGAGTCAGTAAGAGAAGTCTAGTAATCTTGCATTGTTACAGGTCTTAGTAAATGAGTGCTGTGGTAAAATTCCTTCTGACTGGATTTGTCTTGAGGATATGAGAATAAGATGTGCAGGACACAGATCATTGCTCCTCTCAGCTGCCTTTGTCCCTCACCATCCATGTGCTAGATCTGCTTTTGATAGCTGTTTCTTAATAGTTGCTTACCTCAGAAGGATCATATACATGATCACTTTCATAGCTGTGATGGATTAGCTATTGAAACTTTCGCTGTACAAAGAAAATACGTGTGGTAATTCAGTTTTAGGTCAGACAAGCAGAGTGTCAACGCCTGTTCTGTGCCTGTGCAGTTTCCAAAGCTTGAGGGTATTGCTGTGACATAGCTGGGCTCTGCAAAGCTTTGGCAAAGAATCACCAGGCGGACCCCAGGGCTCAGAGGCCATGTGTGGAACAAGGAATTCCTCCCCAGTCTTGTTGTTAGAGCAAAAATAGCTTTCAGAAGGCTCTTACGGAAGATTACTTCATATGGGAACAGTTTGGTGTGGGAAGACACAGACCCTACTTACTCAGAATTGGTGCTGGTAATTTTTTGAAGGCAGGTCTGCCTGCTTGCTTATGCCATTAGCATCGGCAGCTGCTCTGAGTGGCTCCCCTAGTCTTCTCTTCATTCTTTGTCCCTGCAGGGGAGCCTGTGAAAGCAGCTGCAGCTACTGTGGAAGAGAGCAGGTGAGACCATGCTGACAGGCACAGCTCTAGGGAAAAGTGGCATAAAAGCTGCTCTGTACTAATCACTCGTCTCGGGCAGTCTGTCTTCACAGTTTATGCACTTTTCCATTTCCCCTAAAATTCCTTGATTACTAGTTCCATCTAGGTGCCACGTGCAGCATTTTTGGATCTTTAAATGACTTGGGAGAGAACTCTGTCTCAGTTCTGTGCTGATAAATCTGAATTCATCTGCCTTCAGTGTGATACTCGCAACCTTGTAAGTGACAGTGACAGTGTGGGCTATGAATGAAGCATTTTATAACACAACGTTTCTTTTTATATCTACCTGGGGGAACTGTTGTTGTAGCAAGAATGTTTAAAAATTTCAGGGTGTACAGCACTGGAGTAATTGTGAAAAGCATATGTCAAAGACCAGGGTGGAAATGGATGCAATGATGTTGTGTGCTTTCTGTGCTCTTTATCTGTAAAATCTGTATCAGGAATAGTGTGGCCAGCAGGAGTTGGGAAGTGATTGTGCCCCTGTACTCGGCACTGGTGAGGCCGCACCTTGAATCCTGTGTTCAGTTTTGGGCCCCTCACTACAAGAAGGATGTTGAGGTGCTGGAGCGTGTCCAGAGAAGGGCAACGAAGCTGGTGAGGGGTCTGGAGCACAAGTCTTCTGAGGAGCGGCTGAGGGAACTGGGGTTGTTTAGTCTGGAGAAGAGGAGGCTGAGGGGAGACCTTATCGTTCTCTACAGCTCCCTGAAAGGGGGTTGTGGCGACGAGGGTGTTGGTCTCTTCTCCCAAGTAACTAGTGATAGGACAAGAGGAAATGGCCTCAAGTTGCGCCAGGGGAGGTTTAGATTGGATATTAGGAAAAATTTCTTCACTGAGAGAGTGGTCAGGCATTGGCACAGGCTGCCCAGGGAGGTGGTGGAGTCGCCATCTCTGGAAGTGTTCAAGAAACGTGTGGATGTGGCGCTTCAGGACATGGTTTAGGGGACATGGTGGCACTGGATTAATGGTTGGACTTGATGATCTTGAAGGTCCTTTCCAACCTAGTGATTCTGTGATCTACAACAGAGTATGGCAGCAAAATATCTCTAGCGTTACGCATTTTAGGTGTCTCAGTTATAAAGCAAACCTCTTGTACAGATTTGCTTGGAGACATATAATTTACCCCTGCTAATTTTAATGGCATGCTGTTAATGCCAAGACTTCAAAAGCACTGTTTGCTTTTCAACATCTCTCACTGTGCCTCAGTTTTATCAGAAGCATCCAGATGGAATTCACGTCCATCATCATTAAGGAAATGTGGGTGATGTGGAGGCAGAAGCTAAGAGTTTGGAGACTTCCATCTGCCTGGGTCTTTTTGAAACTCATTTCCTCACACGCTCAGAATCAAGTGAGAGAGACAGAGACTGTTAGGCTACCCATGTCAGACTTGGGTGGCCGTTACAGACTTCCATCATGACCTCGAACATGGCATTGGGGACTAGACCCACAAAAGCTTTCAACATAGGTGGAATTTAGAAACAAATATCTGAAACAGTAATATTTCTCTTCCAACCATGCCTTCCAGGAAGATGGGAGCTAGTCATTTATACCCAAAGGAGGATGCATCTTAAACCCCAAGGCACAAGGGAACATTGTCATTCTTACCTTTTCCAGTGGCTGGGTTAAGCACCTGTCCCACCTTGTGATATGCTCTGCTGCAAAGCCCATTCCAAAGAATCTAAAGCACCTCCTGCTTTAGGAATTTGTGTCTATTTTCTTTTTATTTGAACCTGTAATACAGGGATTATAGCACTTCCCTATCTCTCGGGAAAATAGAGAAAGTTGATATGACAACACACCAAGAAACAGTTGTGCTACAGGCATATGAAATACTCAGTACAGATTGATCCAGCTGTTCATCAGTGTTACAATTGTTATTGGCCTCCAAAGCACCCAAACATGTTTATCTGGATGTCAGAGCTTCCCCCTGATATTTTCAAGGACATATGTCGAAGTTGTCAGAACACTGCTCTGCAGTACACTGAGAAATCACAGAGGCAATGTAGAATTGAGAGTAAATCTTAAATGGATATTTGTACTCAAATTAGATTTGTGCTGAAATAAATAACATGGGTATTTACTGTTGTTTGTTATCATTCACATTGAGCTGAGTAAGAATCTCCAGGGTTTAATTTCATTTGTGGTTGCTGAAGTGGTGGTTGTTGCTCTAAAAGTCAGCTCTGTATTCACAGAAATTGGAGAAACTTTGCCAAGGAATATAGGTCTCCAAACAGCATGCTGGTCCTCAGTTTTAATATGGTTGTTCAAATACTAACAAGCCAATACTGCTGCTCTCTAGCTCTGCACAAGTCTTGCAGAACACCTTCATTTCTCTGAGGTCTGCAATTTCTCCTGTGGTTGCTGAGCAGAAGGATTGGAAGACTCGCTTTAAAATTCATCAGTTGTCATTGCTTTGGGATTTTTGGCCACTGGTATTGTGGGGAGGAGGCTGAAAAATGGTAGAAGAGTCCAGACTATGGAGACAGTACCATGTGTGGAATATAGGTCTCCAAACAGCATGCTGGTCCTCAGTTTTAATATGGTTGTTCAAATACTAACAAGCCAATACTGCTGCTCTCTAGCTCTGCACAAGTCTTGCAGAACACCTTCATTTCTCTGAGGTCTGCAATTTCTCCTGTGGTTGCTGAGCAGAAGGATTGGAAGACTCGCTTTAAAATTCATCAGTTGTCATTGCTTTGGGATTTTTGGCCACTGGTGTCACACCACCATGTGTGACATGTTGGTGGAGGAGGTGTTGAGGTGGTAGATAGCAGAGCATCTGGATGGCTTTGGAGGAGTGCAGGAAGGATTATCTGCCTTTTGATGATCTCTCCATTTCTCAGTAGGTAAACTGGTGATGTGTAGTTATTTGCATTCTCTGCTTTTGCATTCTTCCCTTGGCGTTACTTACTGACCTGTGTCCAAACAGGTTGTCAGGCTAGATGGGCTTTTAGTCTGATGGCTCTCCTCATGTATAATCTTCTCTTCATCAAGCCACTTCAACACTTCCTTCACATGTGAATTGTGCCATTGAAGTGACAGAGGGGAGACATGGAGCTCCCACTTGCTAAGAAGTACAATTTAACTTTCTGAAGGGCAGGATGCCAGCTGTCCTTTTGAAAGGAGGCCACACTCAGACTTCTACTCTAGCAACCAACTCTGGAATTATTTCTAGTGTCAAACATTTCCCTTTTGTGCAAGTTTCCAATAGATGCACGTCTGCAGATTTTTTCTGCATGTTTTCCCAATGTTTTTTCTTGTGTTTTTAATACTGGGCATAGCAGTTATCCTCATGTATGTAAGTCTGTTTCATTTGATTTACTAGAATGTTGAAACGGGCAATGAGAGACTCAGAAGGTCAGAGGTAAACTAAGTTTCCAAAGCTACCCCTCGGCCCTTTCTTTCACAAGTTCTGTTACGTTTTGCTGATTCCTTTAGTTTGACCCTCTTTCCAGATGGGTCTTTCAAAATGATTGGTCAGGCAGCACACTGTAGTTCAGTAACAGCATGCAAAAAAAGCATATTTACTTGCTGAAATAAATATTATCTGGATCAGAGATTGTTATTTAATTCTGCATAACTGCAGTAATACTAACTCATGGACCTGCCAGTTAGGTCAGTTGAGTATACAGCCTGAGTATGCTTCCTTTCAGAAAATCAAAGACATGGTTACAGGTTGCTCTCAAAAATTTTTTTCAAATCTTTTTTTATAAAGTTTCGGATTTCCCTGCATATAGTACTGAGTTGCTTTCTCATGTCATACAATAAAACAAAGTTGAATTCAGCAATGTAGTCTATGGCTGGAGTCAAGAAAGACATTTCAATGTAAAGGTCAAATGTGTGAATTTGATTAGAAGACTAGTACAGGCTACTTCTTTTTTTTTTTTTCCTTGCCTGAAAGCACCAAGCTTTCAGTATTATTTAGCTGTCTAGTGCCCTGTACATCATGGAACACTTTCTTCCAAGTGCCTGTGTTTAATTTCTGTTCAGGGCACATGTGAAAAATGACTGTGAAACTCATGTTTCTTCATTGTGCTGGTTTGCTTTTAAAGAAGCATTTTTAAATTTGAATATTTCCTTGTTCAGTCTCCTCTGAGTGTGCCATATATGCATGTATGTGTTTATATGGATACAGTTATATATAGATTTAAGTAATCCTTCTGTTTACTCTAGCACTGCTGTCTTTGTCTGGCGTCAGCATTGTTGCCATCAGCGACAGATTGGAGTTGTTTTGGGGGATGGGAGTGCAGAGTCAGCTGGTCTGTATTTAATCTTATTGATATAGACTTGATCCTTACTAGAGGCAGCTGCCAGTGCCTGATCCTGTACTAATGTCTCAGCAGTGGTCGGTCAGCAGCCTCCTGGCTGTTTAATTCTGTCAGATGACACAAACGTACAGTCTGGACACCTTGGTGTCTCTGGTGTGGTACAGACCCCTGGTTACCCCGGGCTTGCCTGTGTGTTTTCTATCCTAGATGTACATACACCTAATTATGAATTGCATGTAGAGCATTCAGATTTCTAGAGCAAGCTTTCACCTGAAGTTCCACTGGGATAGCTGGTTGCTTCATGTTTATGGAGTTTGATTGTTTCAGTTCATTTTATGGTTGGGATAAGAATATCCCTTCTTAAGGGTTTCATTGTGGTAAGTAAGAGAAAAAAAATAAAAGAAAGGTGATTTGTTATTTAGCCGGGCAGTAACCAGTGTAGCCTACTGCGAGTGTAAACACGGACATGAAGGCTTGTATTGTTTCCATCTAGGATCTTTGGCAGTTTGTTTTGGAGACCACAAGACAAGCCTTTTTGGTTTTTAATCCTATTTCTAAAACAGAAATCGGCTTCTTTATTCTCCAGTTAACTATTTAACTTTCTGCCAGTTGCTTAACCCACAGATTTCAAAATAATGTGAGATAATTAATTCTTTAAAACTCTCTGTCCAATAGGAAAGTATTAGATTTATTTTACAGATTCATTACAGTAAGGCATGTGGTTAATTAACTAATTTAGTGGTACATACCACCTAGTAGCAAAGGTGGAAGTGGAACACCTTGGTTCTAACCTTACTTTTCATATAGCTTTTTATATCAAATAGCTTTCTATTCATTTTGATTGCAAAGGTAGTTTCTCTCCATTTACTGTCTTGGTAAGTAATTTTGCCCTGTTTCTACAGAGCTGTCCTCTTTAAAATGTGTAGAAGATCTGTATTATAGTGAAAGAGAAGGTATCAGACCGAGCACTTCAGATTTGCAAAATCTGTTTGCTGTCTGCTTAGACAGCCTGTTGCAACTGCATCTTTCTCAGGGAGCATGCTCTCTTACCTTGGGCTATTCCCTGCTTTTACCTATAGGTTTTCAGTCAGGCTGTGCTTCAATGAACAAGTCTTGGTGCCAAAGCTGGGTTAAGCAATTTTTCTTCCCAGCCATTCACTCCTGCTACAGTGCTGCCCCTTTAGTTCAGCATGTGTGGTGCCAAGACACTGAACTGTACCAGGATTAAATATAACTTGTTGGGTTTGGGTTGGTTGGGGCTTTTTTTGTAGGATTCACTGTATGGCCCCTTAGACAATTGTAGCAGCATCCCTGAGGGGCCTGGTAGCTGGAGCATATAGCTAAGGGAGAAGGAGGGAAGCAGAAACTGCATAAGCTGGTTTTGTAGCTGAAGGAAGAAAAATGTCCATGGAACCACGGTTTCAGACTGCCACAAGCCTGCCAAAGAATCACATCTGCTCTTACTTCAAAGCCTGTAACAGAACATTTTCTTTTTTCTTGAGAATATTGCATTGCTTGTAGATATATGTGGTGAAATATTCAATTTCTTTTAACTCATTCCCTTCTCAACTAGCAGATGGAAAACTTGTCAGTGTAGATACTTGTAGTAGTACCTTCAGCATTTTTGTTAGTTCTCTTTCAAGGTGGTTGTGACTCTGGTGACTGAGAGCTTATCATTGCAGGCAATTGTTCCCCCAAAAAGTCACTTCTATTCCAAATTAGTGTTTTCAAGCCAGCTACAGCATTTGTTTTTTCTGCATAGGTTAGGCTGCGGGCATAGTAAGACATGGTCTAGCTGTCTACACTTCTTTGAAGATCAGGCTTCTCCTGTTAAAAATGGGAAGGGGGAGGTTGACGTTGTGCCATCTGTAATCCTTTTGTTACATTTTTTGCAAGCACAAGGTTTTAAATTTAAGGAGAAGTTTAAACAGAAGTCTATTTTCCCCAAGCCAAAGTTAGAGCTAGAATGAGGCTGTTCATTCCACTATAAAATCGTTACTCTTTTCTTTCAGTATGTTTCCACAATTTCTGTAAGTTGCTTAGTGTTCCAAAATAACCCTCCAACAAGTGAGACTGTGCTGTTTCCGGCAACCCAGAATATTTTATCTTGACAGATGTGGAGGTAGGTCACAGTTATTTGTATCTCACAGGCTCCCACTGATGGAAACTCTTGTCCTGCAAAGCTTTGCACTTGATAAAGAATAATGCTTGAGATGTCAGCCCTCTGGAAATTCAGAGCTCTGTAGAAATTAAACTCCTTGAATATCCTGTTTACAAATCCTCAGATTTAAATCCTTATTCTGTTGGAATTCCTTTAGGCAAAGATTTTGGTTTTCTCCATGATGTGCCTGGTTCATGCAAGTACGGGCATAATAAAAAGGTCTGATGCTATCACTTCAGAAAAACTTGTGTACGTTTATGGTAAAGGTACTTAGCTGTTCTAGGGAGACGAAGAAGCTGGCATTTTGCATTGAGAAGCCTGTGTGGGCAGAATATTTAACACAGCAGATAGGCTTGTGGGAAGTGGCATTCAAAGAGAGAACTAGGAGATTTTAGTAGTAGAAATGGGTAGTGTTTTTAACTCTGTTAGTGCGGGCTGCTCAAGATCGGCTCAGGTAGCATTTAAGACAAGATGAGAAAGCTGAGAAAATGCACATGCAGCAGTAACAGAAAATCATTCATAATTTGAAATAAGCAGGCAAATATGTGAACAGGGGTATAGGTCAGTCTGAAATCACAGAAAAGGAAAAACAGATGAAGACTGGGGAAAGTTCAATATCACTGAAAGTCGGTAAAGGCTATTTGACACTTATGGGGAGCAAGCCCTTGGTCTCTTTCCATAACTACCATCATGTGGGCCAGAGCCCGGGAACGTGGCAGACTGGAGAGTGTGTTCACCTAGAGGCTGTGGAGAAGGCTGCCTATATAAGAAATGTCATCAGATTGCATGTGGTCACTGGCTAGAGTGGGCCAAGGGTTGGATGTATAAATACTAAGAGCTAAAAATGGTATAAGAAAACATACAGTGCTGGGGATGAATCTTTCAGTGCCTTCATTAAAAATTCAACATAGATCATTACCCTCCTAACTTCTATCTCCTTTTAATGTTGAAAAGTCTTTCCATGGAGACTTCTCTCCAAATAAGACAATTTATTTGGGTTTTGGTTTTGAGGTTGTTTTTTTCCTTTTATTTTTTGTTTGTTTGTTTTTTGTTTTTTTAATAAAAGGATGAATTCCAGACAGGAATTTTTTTTTTATTACTACTTAAGCTTCTCAAAGGATATTACAAAGAAAGAAAACCAAAGAGGATCAAATTTACCAAAAGTATATGACGTTTTCCTTTTTACAAAATAAGCGAAACAAGACATCTGAGTTTCTAAGGGCCTATGGGGAAAATAGCTTATGGCTTGAAGGGCTTAGGTCATAGTTTTGCTGAAAGTATGTAAGGGGACATTTGTGTGCATATGAAGCCCCAAATGCGGTGAATAGCTAAGATAGTAGTTGCTGTTTATCCTGCTTTTGGCACTCCCTGAGGATGGAGGTAGTTGTCTATATTTGCTCACTTTTCAGGTCGTATACCCCAGATTAAAAATCATCCATAACAGGTGGGAAAAGTGTGTGTGGGGGGGGTGAAGCAACAACCCAAAACCTTCTTTCAAAAGGCCTGGAATCACTGATGATGTCCCATGATGCAGTATGAGTTAGGTAGAGATCTCAGTATTCCTTAAATATGAAGAAAAAAGCCTATTTACTGTGTTTGGAGAAAGATGTCTCAGCTTTTTTTGGCCAGGTCATGATGACTTCCCAGCAGAACTGGACTTGGTAGGAATACATTAATTTTGAAAAGAGCTTCAAGAGAGGAAGACCATCTTTGGGAAGCAATGGGAATGACCAGTTAGGAAAATGTCAGCAATGTGTTTCCTTTGTGCTGTAACCAACCACCACTGCAGCTGCCTGCCTGCCTTGTGAACATTTGCAAAATACTGTTCCATGACTTGGGGGAGGTTGCCAATAGTTGAAGCTGAATACTGTAAAAGAAAGCAGATTTATTTTAGTCTGTGTGAAGTGGAAGGAGGAACTACTTAGAATTGTGTAAAAAAAAAAAAAAAATTATTTGTTTCACATTTGTAACTTGGCAGAACAATGACTTAAGAATTTGGAGTATGAAACTCTGATTTGAGAATGAGCTGGGGATTTCATTGCTGTAGGCTGATAATTAGTGTTTTGATAAACCTTGCTACCTAATTCATGGACGAATATTTGGTGCTTGCTTCAGAGAAATTCTGGTTGCCTCCATAGGTTTTGGGCTATAGACACTTTATAATTTTGTTTGTTTGTTTTTTCCATTGTCAGATGCTTGTTGTCATCTTTTTGATGAAGAGGTTGTTGCACATTTAGCTCAAGTTGCATTGCTTTGTATTGTTTTTAAAGTAAATTTTGAGGTAATAGAACACAGACTGCTGGAAATAAGAGCAGTTCTACTTCCCCGCCCCTGCCTCAGCAAAGAAAGTTTAGTGTGTATCTCAATGGGACAAAGCTTTCTCTCCTATCTATTTCTTATGTCTATGTTTGGCTGGAAATACTGCTTGTGGGAAAGCAGTAGTTTACATACCCCTTTAGTTCCATGGCTTCTCTTTCCTTGATTGTCTGTGACAGCAAATAGTGCCGTCACTGACGGTGGAGTTTGTCATGGTAGTATCTCTCCACAAATAACTGATTTGAAACTGCAACGTATTACACACAGCTACAGTGGTATTACCAGCAACAGCTGCCATGTTCTATGCTCAAATTTAGCCTTTGGTACAAAAAGCTGTGGGTCCCTGTAGCAGATTTCTCTCCCAGCTGCCTGGACTCTGTAGACCTGACTTATGTGTCTGAGACTCTATTTTTAGTCTCGGGGGAATTTTTTAACCAGTAGCTATGGAATAGTAAAAGGTTAGAAAGTTAAGGGCAGTACATCTGATTAGTGTGAAGTAAAACATATACTGCAGACATTCATTAGGTAATTTTGAGAATGGAATTTAAATTAGTATTATTTTGATTGTTACCATTAGGATCTGTGGGTTTATGAACTACTTTGTGCTACAAAATGGAGATTGACGCACGCTAAACTGTAATCCAGTCATCCAACATAAAGCTTCTGCTAGAGACCCATTTAATTTCCAAACAGGAGAATTCATTATCTATCTCCAGAGAAATTAGTTTTTCTTAAGTGTTATTGAGTGCAATGAACTATCAGAGAGCATTCTACAGCAGGCGAGGAAGCAGCTGGCTCTAGCATGCAGCTATGGTACTAACGAATAAAAATTTTCCCTGGGCCATACAGAAGTACAAGGCATTATCTTTGTGGCACAAGAGCATCAACAAATATGGGTTTGATTTCCTGCCCTGCCAGAGTTTTGGTGTGTAACTTACAGTGGGAGACAGTGGTTTTCCGGCGTAGATTTTTGTTTTCTGTCTAACACTATTCAGTGTAATTTACCTCAAGTTCGTATTTAAAAGCACGTTACCTAGTTGTGGGCGGTCTGGTGTCCCAGTGAGTTTGTTTCAATGGGATGCAAGTAACCTGTGTAGGCATAGCCCTAGTGCTGCGGCTTGTTCTCATAGTGCTGAGCCCTCTGTAGGCAGCGTTCATTCTTTTAATTCGGACCTTCTGGTTAAAATGGCCTGACACCAAATAAATCTGACTCTTCCAAAAACACATATGGACTCTAATGTATGTTTCCTCATGAATTCTGGCAGTGCAGCAGACTTCAAGGGTGTGACCTTAAAGCAAAATCACAGAAAGTGAAATCTATTCCAGAAAGACGTTTCTAATAACCCCTCAAGCACTTCTGCCCTTCAACTATCAACACAAAACTGTGGATGGTGTTTGAAATGACAGGACAAAAGCTTTGTGTGTCCCTGTCATAAAAACAGATGCCAGAATTGAAGTTTCTGATTATACAGTTTAAAATGTCTATTTTCTGTGAATGAGGTAGAGGGAATAATTCATTTAGTAAGGCTGACAGACAGTCAGTTGGCTGCTCTGTACAGTACTTTCCAGTGTGAAAATAAACTGCAGATGTTTGACACAGATATGTCAGGATACTTAACTTTTGGTTAGGGTTTGCAGATGTCATGTGTTTTGTGAAAGCTAAATCTCTGTTTTAGGGGAAGGAGAGAAGAGATAATGGCACCAAACACTGAGAAGCATGTCCTGTATGTGACTAATGTATCCTGACCTGTGGACACTCTGTTGCTTTTGATGTTTTGTTCTTGTTTTTTGGTTTTTGGTTTTTTTTTTTTAAATGTTCGTATTAGTGAACTGTTTCTGTGATGCAGTTTTGAGAACCATCATTTGTTATTGGTAGGTGAAGGAGTTCAACAACTGCCAGATGATTTTCTTCATCTTGTAGAAAAGTCCCCATAAGAGGCAAGTCTTGTATAGCACTTTACTGGTTTAACTGCATAGAGCATTATTATCCGTTAGAGCAGCACTCAGGAAATGGAGGTATGTTTGGGCATGCAAAATCAAGTTTTTGCTTCCCGACTGGGCTTAGCAAGGAGGATTTTTGATGACAAATTGGTCCAAATGTTTCATGTCTTTGAACTGTTTTAAATCCTCTTTAAAAGATGTGGTGCAGGGATGTATGTTGGGTGCTGTTTTGTTTTGTCTTCAAAGCAACAGCAGTAAGGCTGTCAGTTTTGAACTTTGCAAGTCTTGAGAAATGGATGAGGTTGGCTAGTTTATCTAAACACAATGCTTACAGCTATATTTCATTGGATGCACTTGATGGCAGACACATGACAGATGGATTTGTTAATTTTCATAGAGTAGTAACTGATTACATTTTCTCTTGACTGTGATTCAGCTGAAGTTGCATTGTTTCCTTACCTCAGCTGTAAAGTCATTACTTTGGAAAACAACTCTCTTGGGTTGGGTTTAGTTTTTTGGTTTTGTTTTGGGTTTTTTTTGTGGGGTTTGGTTCAGTTTGGTTTTTTGTGTGGTGTTTTTTTTTTTTTTCAGGGCATGCGTATGTTGGGGAGAAATGAAGCAATACTGATTTTTACTTGTTATTAGTAATACAGAGGTCTTCTGCAGTCTTAGGATTCAATTTCAGGACCTTCTTCCCTTCTCCCCACTTTCTTCAGCGTGGCTTTATCATGCGGCTTAGTAGGAATTTGTCACTATGCCTAATGAGCACAGCAGGATAAGTAATATGCGATTTGTTTTCTATGTTGCAGAAGTTGGCTATACCCTAGAATGTGTGGTTCCCGGCCCTCTAGACCCAGCACAAATGTGAATATGTTATATTTGAAAAGTTAAAATAAAATGTGACTGGTTGATAGCTCAGTAATTCACATCTCTTGTGGTTGTTTTGTCTAGGGAGACAGCAGCAGCTGGAGGCTGAGCAGCAGTACGTGGAGGCTGATCAAGACCTTCACAGAAGGACGGGGCGTTCTGTGCAGCCACCTGCAGAAAGACCTGGGGAAAGGCGAATGGCAGAAATGAAGAAGCTGTATGGTGCTGAAGCTGCCAAAATCCAGGCAATGGAGGCTGCCATGCAGCTTATATTTGATAGAAACTGTGACAAAAAGCAGCCCAAATACTGGCCCATTATTCCCCTTAAGCTGTGAGTACCTGGGCTGTGCTCTGACGTGGCGCAGTGCTGTAGGAACGGATGCCTCAGATTGTGCTGCTGAAAGAACACACCGCAAATGTTGGTTTTGCTTGGGCTTTGGGGCAAAGGCCGGCAAGGGCAGCATGTTTCTTTGCCCTGTGTTTCATTTACACTGTCTGTCAGCAATAGTCCCAGTCCATTCTACTTACATACAGTTGTCAAGTAGTAATAAGATACCCACCTGCCCTTGACCATGCTTGCCAGGAACATAGCAATATGTATACTCAGTGAACTGGGAAAACTTAAAGCAATGCCAAAAAGAAAAAGACTATATGAATTGTCTGCTCTTCCCATTTAGGAAATTGAGTAGTCCCATTTTTCAGTCTTATTTAACATAGTAGCATTTGGATCCTGTTTAACAGAGCACAGCTTGAAGTGTTATGTCTACTAATCTTGGATTTTTTTGAGAACTGGGAGCCCACTGGCCAAGATACAACATATCAAATTACTGTAGCCCAGCCATTTGAATTATTTTTCAAAGATTTATAATAAAGCAAGAAGTTTTTCTTCCAGACTGATACTTGTTTGACAGGAATTAGACTCCAAAGCAAAAATTATATAGAAAAATGTTTTAATGAAGGGGGTGGGGGGAGTGAGGGAGAAGCCTGGTGTGGCCCTGTCTGTTAGAGATCTGTTTCGTAGAAGAGAAACTTAAGAGGACAAAGCAGTCCTACAGTGCCTACAGTGATTTTTGCCATTCTAATAAAAAGCATCTAATTACTTTGAAGCCTTAAAGAAGACCTATTAGTTTGATAGACTAAGGGTACATCTGTGCTGTATATGGAGGTGTGGAAGCCATGTAGCTCTGAGGGCTATGTTTATTTTAGGTGCAGCTTTCCAACACTCACCTGCATATTACATGCAGAAAGCTTAAACATAGGCAAGTTAGATGTCCCTCTGTGTGTACTCATCCATCCATACAGGCTGTTTGGCTCCACTGATGTCACTTTACTTTTGGTGAGTTGTGCTTGCCCCACAAATAGCTGACCAGGTGGAGTGAGGCACACAGGTGGTCTATGAAAGAGAGGCAGAATTGACCCCTCAGTACTGGTGACTCCTTAGAAAATGGTACCCTGAACATTTCCAAGGATTTTCTTCTGAGCACTGCCACTGTGTATCATCGTGTGCTGAAGGGCTGTAGTTTTTATTAAGCAGCATTTCCATGTCAGGGCAAAGGAACCTTTTGCTGTTTTAATTGTGACAAATATTCATGTGCGTTTTTGGCAATAGAGGAAGGTCACAACTAAAATGCTAACTTCAGTTCATGCCTGTTGTCTAGTATATCTCTGTAGCATGTGTAGATTTGTAACACACACCAGCAGTTGCTATGCCTTCTGCAGCAGAAGCAAGTCTGCAGTGCAGTTTGGAATATCTTTGGTTTTATTAATAGTTACTATGTTTTTTCAAAGCAGCATTTTCATTTCAGTTCCACCTCCTTCACTTTAGGTGTGATAAGATGGAGTTAAACTGAATGCTGAAATTGAAAGCCCCCAGTCTCCAAGAGTTGTGTAAGGCAGGAGAGGGAAAAGGGTTATGAACAGTCCTGCTCTTGTTTTTGGCAGATTTTGTCAGAAACTCAATGTTTTATTTGGGTTTCCTTTTGTTGACCAAATAAATTCTCTTCATAACACCTTGTAATTTATTTTTATTTTTTCATAAACAAGCTTCCATACTTCAGCATTCCAGTTCTCAGATGCTAAAGCTTTCTTTTAGCTGTTGCATTGTTTAAGGAAGGCTGAACTTAGAGCAAGGACAGTTTTAACATATTGAGAAGCACAATGGAATGCCAGTCAATACCACACACGCATGGTATGGTACAAAATGAATGAGAGGGCTGTTGCATCCACTGGGGGAAAACCCTGTCCCAGATTAATGTGCATAGAACTCTCTGTTCCTATTTAAAATAGGTGTGGTGATGATGTCTTCCCTATGTGGTTCAGTACAGAAGAAAGAAAGGATGGGTAGGACTGGGCTGTTCTTACTTTTCAACACAGTTCTCAGTTCTTGCTGTGGTTGTTTCTGCATCCAGCTCATTCTGCTTGTAGAAGAAGAAATTCTGGTCTCCAAAAGTATTTAGAGACCTCATACAAGACAAACATTGAATTCCTTTTCTACTTCAGATAAAACATAAAAGAAATTTCCTTGCCCTTGGATATTTTAACTAATTCTAGGAGGGTTTAATATGCTTCATGAGGTTGGAAGTAGAGAGAACTGGATGAAATGTTCCCTAGGAACTATGTACTAAGGCCTGAAAGGGAGGAATACATTATTGTGGACTTAAGAGTTGCTGCCAGATAATCTCTTTACTGCTCCTGAATTTCAGGGGACAGACTGTTGCTGGTAGTTGGCCAGATGTCCCATTTTTCTGGTAGTTCAGTGGAACTTTGAGATTTTGTGTTGTAGTTCTTTTACTGAATCTCCCTTGTCATTTTACATTTCTAAGAAATATCTCGCATAAAAACATGTGATCATGGAAGCAATGTGCAACTGAAAAATGCCTGTTCAGTCAGAATGCCTGTAACATTCACCTTTCTTGCACATAGGAATTACAGAATCATTTAGATTGGAAAAGACCTTTAAGATTATACTGCAGTCGTCAATCATGGGACCATGTACACTTTCTTTTTCCCCCAAATACAATGTTATGCCAGCCTCTTGACTAGAACACACCTGTGATGTTGCAGACTTGATTATTCCTTGTCCAGAATGTTGCACCTTTGCTTTCAGTTATGCCAACTGCTTGTACAGTCCTGCCCAAAGGGAATGCTTTGCTTGCTGGTGGTGCTGTTTATCATGAGCTTTTCCCAGCTCCAGTAGAAGGAATTACACCCTGAAGTTGCAAGTACAAGTTGTCATACATTTATTCTTAATTTCAGAAACTGGTTTCCTCATTTACTACATGCAAATATGCAAATCAGCCTCATTTTCAGAAAAGGAGTTCCTGATAGGTTGAAGACACTTTGAAGATTGTAGAAAAATGCTAATATGTCTTTTTTATTGAAAGCATTCTTAAATTTAAAAAAACCTTTCAGAACTGGCACAGTATAAATTTAACATATAAATGAAGCTATGACCTCTGTGTTTCCTACCAAAAGAAAAACTGCTTACTCTTATGCATTGGTGACATTGTCAAGAACACTTGTCCTTTTAGAGTTATTTCCCAGCTGACAATTTAGTATGCATGTGTATACAGGCAAACTGAAAAGAGATTACACAATTTTGATGGGCATAACTTTTCTTTTAATCAACGTTATTGGTAAGTATTCATCATTTTTGATGGTAGTCTTGTATAATGTCTAGCTACAAACATCTCATACTTAGAAGAAACTTTAATAAAAAGCAGCCTAAATTTCTGTAGCAGCCTTTGTGAATGATAAACATGTATATAATCCATACAGATTTGTTCACTCATGTCTTTTTCTCTTTGCAAAAGCTTCTCGCTCATTCATTGTATTAAATATTTTTGAAATATTGGCATCTTCATCTCTTGTTGCATGAATAGGAGTCCAGCTCTTTGAATAGAAATTGAGAAAAGCAAGACATTTTGATTCAGCTGCTTAAATTTGGATTTCTAAGTATGATTTTTGGCATGCTGGTCTGAATATTTTAGATGAAAGAATTACAGAGAGGCCAAGATTATTGCCCAAAATGTGAAATACAGTCTGTCAAAAGTAAACATCCAGAACCATGTTTTCCTTCTGGTGTCTTAAAAGCGTAAGTTACTGGGGAGTATACTGTTCGATAAATAATACATTCATGCTGTGACAAAACTCTGTCTTCATGTTTGTGTGCTAGTTCATCAACTGTTTACTTTGTCTAACCTGCTCTCTTGTCTCTTGTGGTCCTGCCTGGATAGTCCAAAGGAAAGAAGTTCTCGTAGGCTTTCTCCTAGGTAGAGTAGCAGCCTGTGAGGGAGTCTCAGCCGCTCCTGAAGGGTGCTTATAGTTAGAGAATGAAGTTCGAGGCCTCACATCCCGTCGTATATTCTTACATAGCTGGAGTTGCTGAGCTGCTGTGCAGAGGTGTGTGCAGTAGAGCTGTGGGTAGGTGATAGACCGTGATGTTGCTATTCGGGTATTCTCTTGGGGACCTGGCTATTGTAGCGGAAGAATTGCCTGGACTCAGAGGCAATTTTGAAATTGCCATTCTTTGAAATAGGCGAGCACACATGCATCAACCTCAACTATTAATTTTGGCAGAGCTGGAGCAGCACAGGAGTCTTGCTTGACCAAAAGTGGAGAAAGCATTGCTCGTCTTAAGCTTTTAATGTGTACTTGAGATTCTCTGTGGATGGATTCTATTAATTACACAGTCACAGAAGGATGTTCTCCCCTGTAATCATTAATCCTTGTTCTAAGAAAGCGAGCAAACAGAGCAAATGAGAACATACATAGTTTTTGAAGAGAAAATACTTTTCAGCCTAATGATGCCAATACCACTGCTGGTTTCCTAAACTACACGGAGATCTTTTTCCTACAAAGCCTTTTGAAAAGCCAGAATACACAAAACTGCTATTCCCCTGACTGTTGTTTACAGATATCCCAAAGAAATGCCTTTGTGGGGTGGAAGGCATGAGAAAAGTGGAAAGGATTGGTAGGGATTTTTTTCAAATAGAGTTCAGAGTGGTCCTCCTTAATTTTTAGACTTCCTTTTAAATAAAAGCAACAGTTTACCAAAATCTGGGTTTAATAAAGATGTTAGGCCAAATTCTATCAAAGGCTGTTAAAAATTGAGTTACACCACTGTTTTGGGATGTCCCTAAGCTGCACCTTACTGGAAGCTGAGAACGGGTAACAAAATATTACTTTACTCATGGAATTTTCTTATATTGTCCTCTAGACAGCTGCCATTGAGTGATGGCATAGGAAGATAGTTAGACCTCCGATCTGTTTATAGTGACTTCCAGAATATTTCCACATGCTTACACTGAAGATCAAGATTGAAATATCAGTCCTGTGGTTCAGCTTTCAGCCATCCCATGCATCCTTTTTCATAGGTACAGAAACCGCCCATGTGCCTCAACTCCACCAAAATGTATTGCCGTTGAGGTCTCTCAGCAGCTCTTAATTGCATGATCACTCCCTCGCTGTAAGTCAAAAGGAGCCAAGTTGGTAGAGCCCTACTGCTAAGCTGTATAATGTAACCCGGTTTATTTGTCATGAAAAGGATTAGGGGAACCACTCGCACAACTGGATGAGCAGATCTATGGAGGTGACAAACTCCACAGGCAGGAGCATTCATAAGGCAATGTTGCCACAGCTAGAAGAGAATGTATCAGCACATTTTTGTAGTACTGGGAACCTTCAAGGATTTTTTTTCCTGCTCTGGTATAAAAACAATCCCTTTGCATTTCTTTCATCAGGCATGTTAGCCAGCTTTCTCTTATCACAAAACATCTAGAAAAGCATGCGTTTATTTTCCTTGCTGAACGCAGAAGGTGACGCTCATTTTGGGAAAACTCACAGAAGGGTTTATCCCAAGATTGCTAATGGTTTTTTTCATTTCTACTTTCTGTGTAAAAGTTAGTGTCTTGAGTTTGCAAATTTGCAGACACTGTGCCAAGGAGCATATCTGCATGATTCAGGTTCATACCCTTTGCTTTGGTGTGAACTGTAGCAGGAATCAGAGGCCCAAAATTCAGTCAGCTCTTTAGGTCTAGACATGTACAAGCATCCAGCAAGAAAAAGTCTGTGCCTTGTGTTTCATTAATTTTGTTTCTTGCATAGCTAAGTCTTATTCCCATCCTTTGCACTGGACAGGAAAAGATCTCCTGGGTCATCATGTCTAGTTTTTGCTACCTCCGGCAACCACATCGTCTAATCCATTTCAGAAACTCATTAGGCTCCACTTTAAAACAACTTCCATTTCCTGTCACCCCCACTTCTGCTAGTTAACTAGAGTGCATGGCCCGCTTCTTACTTGCAAAGCATAATAAAGACCAAGACTGCCACAAGTTTAAGTTGTCCTTTGTCAGAAAGCTCCAAAAGTCAAAATTCAGGTACAGATCATCTCTCTAGGGGGGAGGTATTATTTATGGTACTGTAATATCTGTCCCCTGGACAGAACAAAAGGAGTTACAGTTGTGACAGAAGTAAATGCCTGAAGTATGCTTTTACTTAAGAAATAATTTATCAAAGGCCACACTTCTGGTCTGTAGCATATTCCATGAAGTGGTTGAGTAATAGCGGAAGGCTCTCATCCCATTGTCCTCCTTTCATGCAAAGTAGTGAGGCTGAGCTAAAACTTCAGCCAGTTATGCTGCAATGCACTCAAAACACTAAAGTTTGATGAGTTGCTCCAAACAGAATAATCCTTACATGACTGTAGAATATAAATCAGAACTGGACTGTAAGCCAAAAGCAATCAAAAAAATAATAGGCATCACATAATTATTATATATGGGAAGATAGTAATATTCATGACTTTTTTAACAATTTTCTATATATCTGTTGATGAATTTAGGATTTCCAGTAATGCCAGATCACCCTGCGCTAGACACAAGAAAGTATATGTTATACCGAGTCTTCCTGAGAATAACACGACGTCTTTGTTGGCACTGCTCGGCCACAGAGCTGTGTCAGCAGTGCCATGGCTGGTTTGTGGTCCTGTTTTGGTGTCACCGCCCTGGGTGTTCCAGGGGCACACATGAAGTCCTTCCTTGGCTCTGAGAAGCCCTGCAGCTGAGCAGCACTCACCAGCAGTGGCTGGTTTTATCCTTGTATATCGGTCCTGTGGTCTTCGTTACGTTATCTTTTTTTGCTGACTGTTGAACTCAGAACACGCCAACCGTGCTGCCCGTTTCGAGGCCTGTTCTTTGCTCTGAAAGCCACGATGCTGACTGCTTGGTATGTGTGACGTGACTGGGTGCCATGGCAACAGGCCATGATATCATAAATGCCAGATGATGAGTTGATTTCAGGGACACACCAGAAAGACCAGGTGCATTGCGCTACAGAAAGTCCTTACTCCAGAACTGCTCTCTTTTACCAGCAAAGAAAATAGAGAAAATGACCAACAAAATAAGTTCTCAGTGCTCCCTCCTTTCCTCCTTCTGTTGAGCAGATCCCTCTTCAGGTCATCCACAGCTCCAGTGTGAGAGCATAAACATGTATCTCCGGAATGCAAAAGTGCTTCTATAGAGGACTTTTTAAAGAGATTAGTTATTTGCCCTTTGCAAGTGTGTTTTATTATGCAGACCTGCTGCAGAAAGACGTCCTACGCTTTCCCTGTCAACAGCAGTTAAGTCTGGTTTGGAAGGAGAAAAAGAGCTGCCTTACTGTAGTCTCTCCTTTAATAGCTTTTCTAGTCTAGCAGTGTTACTTACATTATGCAGGTCTAGTAAAATGAAATCTGTTTCTACAGCATGGCTATGGCTAAAGTTTTTTTGTGGTAAATACATTGACAATAATTAACTGCACTAGTGGCTTGTGTTACATTGTGGAAACTGTCATTCCAGGCATAGCCTGCAGTGCAATAGTCCCCTTCAGCAGAACAGAATTGTTCACTTCAGTCCGAGAAGATACCAGATCCTGCTGGAATAAAACATAACAGAAGTTTATATTTGCTGAAACTTTAAAATACCATATCAAAAACCAGTAATTGAACAATTTTGTTTTGCTAGTTCAACTTCCTTCATGCCAGGATTTTGAAGCGTGAAATGATGTAAAACCACTATAATGCTACAAAACATACAGCAGAATCTAAAGTACAATGCAGATTTTTTTTTTGTCTAGTAGGGTGCCCAAAATTATAGTAGTGAAGAAAAAGTGTCCAAAAAATTGTGTTTGATTTGTTGATTTTCCAATATTATTTTAGTTTCCTGGTTTCCAGAAATAAAATTTGAGGGGTATTTTTATACTTCTTAGCTGAGCAACCTTTAAAATGTTGAACAGCTTAGCAGCCTCACTTTGCAGGGCTTGAAATAACATCTGAATGTATACTGAATGTAGGAAAAACACCTACACTGCTTCTCCCACGGCTGCTATCACCATGAAGCTACCTGGAATGAAATGGGTATGGCCTGTGATGCATTTTTCTGTCAATGTCCATCATACTTCAGATCTCCAAGGATCCAGTTGAGCAGTTTACAGGGTTTCTCCTACCTCGGTCGTTTTCAGTCCACCTATGGTCTCTTCTTGCTCCCTCATCTTCTTTTTCACAAAGGCTCCTGCCTAGCTTGTATCCCTCCGCTTCAAGGCATGCTCTTCTGCAGCCTGATTCTGCGCTCTCACCTCTCGGCTCCTGTACACTCCTGCCTGCCTGCCACACGTAGGGCACAAAATGTTGCCCGGACACTCAATAGCCAGCAGAGCAAATGAGGAAGACTAATATAGATGACCAGAAAAAAGTCGGTGCCTCTGGCAACATAGATGCTGAAAACAGAAAGTACCAAGACCCTTCACACAGCGTTGTCCCTGAGCTGTCAGTGGCTGAGGGAAGATCACTCTCTCCTCTTTTCCTAACTAAACCACAAAACTTCCTCACTGCTGTGCAAGCGGTGGGAAGGGTATCACTGCCAGTCATCTCTGCCCACCCTGGGTAGACTCCAGTCAATCACCCACAGTAAATAAACCCAGTTGTCCTAACTACTGACCAAAGCCTTTCTAAAGTTGCAGTGCAATGAAACCACCACGATCCTGTTGAGCACCACGGGAAGCTTTTGTAAGACTTTCCTCTAGTGGGAGGAACAATTACTGGATACAGAGCCTGGACTTCACAATCCATCTGTTTAATTTATAGTGTGTCTCAACAGTATATCTCTGTCAACTCCATCTCCCCCAACAGCAAGGCGTAACCGTAATTTAGGAGCTGTGGCATTTGAAAGACCAACCAGGCAACCATGATCTATTCCCACCCAGCAGATGAGGACATTGCTAAGGCAGTTTCTCAGTTTAAGAATGATTTTATCCTTTCTCTCACTTTTCAGCCCTCTTTGCCAGCTGGCATCCCGTTTTCTACTTTTCCAGCGGGCATTGCTTCAGCTCAGCGTGATCCTTCGGAGGGGGAGCAGTAGCCTATTTAGAGCTTAAAACACATAGAGATTTACGGGCTGGAGCCCCAGAGAACAACAACCTAGCAAGAGGCTGATGAGGGCATTTAGCCAGACCATCTCCAAAACACTACTGTTAAAAGAACCTGATATGCATGTTAAGTAAACATCAAATATGCAAAACCCAGCACATGTAACATGCAGATAATGGCATAAGGTAATGGGCCCTATCTCCGAATAAATACTAGCACTCTCATAACCACGGGCAGTTCCAGTATTTTCTGTTCATTTCCAATGTGCTCTGAATGGGTCATGTCTATAATATAATAGAACTCCCACAGACTCCAGGAGGACTAGGATTTAGTGTTAAACCTTGGCTAAAATGAGGGGAAGAAATTCCTCTTGCACACCAACAGGCAAAAACTCTAGAATAAATGTGATCCAGGAAGCAATTATATAAAAGTGTTGATAATTTCATTTGCATATAAAATTATAACAGGAACGGAAGCTAAATTACCCCATTTATACCGAAACCCTGGATGTTCAGGATCGGCTACTGCTTATTCTCTTGTCATATAAAGCAATTCAGTCTGCAGCTGCATTTCTCTCTTACAAATCCAATTCAATCAAGAGAACCGAAACACCATTAGCAAACCCACTGATTTATCCACCAGTAAAGTGCTGATACAGGCTTCTGTTCCTGCTGCTAATAAATTCTCTACATAGCAGTGTTTGCTCTCTCTAGGGATTTCCCATTATTCTAATGGCTACAGGTTTCTAACTTTACCGCTGGAATTTTTAAGCCTGAAAATCTGTAATAGTAGAGTCCAAAACCTGTGAGACTCATAGGAAAGAAAGGACACAAGCCCAGAACATGTACCCAGTTGCTACAGAGATGTGGCTACGTGTAACTTCAGGTGAAGCAGTACCTGGTGCCTTCAAAATTGCTGTAATAAGACCTTCTTTTTTATTACGCGTTTCTGAGATATACACATTGTCTCCTTTTTTGCTCACCACTTCCTCTCCCTGTTTCCCTCAGCGGGCTTGCCTCCAGAGCCTTGTCTCCTTCTCCATACCTTTCCCTGGCTCCTGCTTGGCTTCTTGCCTTAATTGCCAGCCTGCCAGGCTCATTTACCTCTGCTCCAGCCTCTCTTCTGCAGAAATGCAGCAGCTCGGAAAACCCCTGCTTGGTGTTGTCTCCTCTTCCTCCTGCACATCACCTACCACCAGGGTTCTGGGCGGTCACCTCTGAGCTCATCCCAGCATCATCCCATTGCTGCTTTCATATGCGTGAGCCCTTACACGCTATTTCAAGGCCTGGGCACGCACTGCTGCGTCCTTTTCAAGGTGGGCTTCAAAGAGGGAAGGCCCAAGGGGTGTTAGAAGTGCGGTTGTCTTTTGGGAATAATTTCCCAAGCTGCAGTTTCTGTAACTTCTTTAATGGTCCTGGGTCATTTTGTCTGCCAGGTTCATGTGATGTTTGGTTTGCCTGTGGCCCTTTCATCTTCCACACAAAGAAGTTATTTCCCTAGAATATTGGAGGCCAGAATTAATGTTCTAGGCTATCTGGCAGCTAAGATACACTTGAGTTTGGCCTGAACTTTATTTAAAAAAAAAAATGTACAGAAAATAAGAATCCAAATCCACATATGACAGTAGCCCATGTTTAATATATGGTCTTCAATGAAAAGATTTACTACATTCTCTCTTACTATTTTTCTACTTGCTGAACAAGATATCCAAGATAACAAGAATCAGATAACAAGAAAAATAGGAGGAAAATGCTTATGTTTAAAATAGCTGCTTGGGGTTTTTTTAAGAAAAAATCCACCATGTTTATTAATCTAGGGAATGAGATGTTAAACTGATCTTCCAAAACCAAGACTGAAAATCAAATGTCATCTCATTGTTATTTTTGAAGTTCCTCGGTTGCATTCATCCTGGTTGGGCTTTCCTGGAAGGCGCTCACTCATCCAACCAGAGTGGCTTGTGCTTTTTTATTCCTGAATGTCACATTTCTGACGGGTCTAATGTGTTTGGCATTCTGTGAAGTCAGAAGGAGGTGAAGCGTTTCCATGATGCCAGCAGACCTGAAACCACACCTTCCTTCCAAAAAGCACACCTCACAGAGCTGTTGGAGGACGTTGTGTCTCAGTCCCATTGCCATTATCTACCTGTGAAGGACCTGCAGTGTTGCACCAGCCGCCGTAGCTCCCTCAGCCCCGGACACCCATCCTCTGCAGCCCATTTGCGCTACGCCGCTGCACCGCTGCGGAGTGACCGAGACATTCCTGTCTTTTCTCCAACACGTTACATTTTTTGCCACAAACCACAATTCTGAGTATGGCCATTTGCGAGAACTGGACTGTGCGAAGCCTGAAGAGCGGTACAGAAGCAATAAGACAGTGTGTGTGTGCAGAGGGGGGAAACCCCAACACAAAACCCAAACCAGCATTTTGACATGTATATTGGTAGAAAACTAAAGCTGGGTAGCCCATTATGAGAGAATTTAACTTGGGTTTATGATACAGTTTAAGTCTTAGGCAGCATTCATGTTTACAGAGCAGAATTAAAACCCCCTGGCATACGTTACGAGCTTGTGCCTATTGACAGAAGCAAAAAAAAAGAGAACTAAAATGAAATCAGCTGGCTGTTACTCAGCCTCCCCTGCCCAACTGGATCAGGAAAAGTGTTAAAATGAGTCCTGCAATTTTCCTTCCCAGCTCTTTGAGCTTGATTTTCAGTTTGCAAAAAAAGGCACCTGAGAATGTTCTCAAGCGCTCTCTGTGCCTGCCATCAAAGGAGTTTTCTACTTTGGAAAAAGAGAGTGAGCCTTGTCTCAGAATGTACTTTTGCCAGGAATTCTGTCCTGATTAGGCTGCCTTGGAGCACTTTTCTTGGGTGGGTGCCATACCGAAGTTATTGGATGCCAGCCATGTGTTCAACACTCTTAAAATAAAGTCTTTTCCCTTAATTTGCAACTCAACATAAAACTTAGGGTAAGTCTATTGATACCACTGGAGGGTGGGGCTAACATACATATGTATGCAATTATTTTCAGGATATTGCAATGAGTATATGCAAACATATATGCTCCCGCAGAAATTGCTCTTAAGTTGAATACTAATGATCCTGGGGTATGCATTTTGCCCCTGTCTGGTTTCTTCATTTGCAAATCATTCCAAATTCAAATCTCCCCACTGGTACTAATGAAAATGTTGGATAATCCATACATTTGACTCAGCTCCTCCTAAAGACAGGCTGGCCTCTCCCGCGCACGCGATCCTAGCCCACAACATAACAGGAACTTAGCAAAGCACTTCAGTAAATGTTTATAGCCAAGCCTGCCAGACTGAACCCATCACCTCTGACCAAACTCAAGTGCATTTTTGAGCGTAATTCTTTTAGAATGAGGCATGTGGAAGATTGCCTTCACCAAGATCATTTTATCGTGACTCGCATAGCAGGAGGTAAGACTTCTCTCTCCCTCACTTGGAGAAAGGGTTGTCAGCATTTCTCATCCACATTTCACAGATCCATTGGGAAGGATGAAATGAGGTGGGCTGCACATGGAAGGAAAGGTCATACCGACTTGTATTTTTTCTGTATAACAGGCATCCGTTTTTACCCTTTCGCTCACAAGCTTTTCCCCTCTGTATAATGCTTTACTGAGGCCATCCACCTTCTTTCAGACCTCATTTTCTCTCCTACACAGTTCCCTACCAGATGTGGGTTACGTATGTGGCATGCAGAGAGAGAAAGACACAGAAGCAAGTGCATGTGTCCAGAATAAAAACAGCTAATATTACCATTGCCTTCCCTCTGCTCTTCCCCCCAGACCTGGATCTCTCATGGACACTCGCAGAATATCCACACACCTAAGTGCAAAATACTGTGCTTAGGGTAGGGTCCCTCATGCAGAGCTAAGCGAAAGGTGATTCCTTAGTTGCCAGAGGTCCTAATCTATCCTTCATTTTCAATGATCCCTTCTAATTAGGTTTTTTGTATCTTTAAAATCACGAATTGACATCAGTTATTCCACAAGTGACTTGGGGTATATGAAACAGAGCTGAGTCTGTCTTTGACACTGAAGATGTACTTAGTACTCCGTAATTAACACCAAAATGGTAATCTCTAATTTTCAGATAAAATTAACTATGGTTCATTGGGAAGAAGTATGCATTCTGTTGAATATATAATTATATCTATTCTAAAGCAATCACTGCTCATATTTACATATTGAGAAACGGTTGCTGGAAATATGATTTACTTGGTAATAAGAAACAGTTTTGATTTTGAAGAATATTTGTCCTTACACTATCGTACCTGAATGTTAAATTCCAGGAGGAGTATCTACATGCTGGCTAAACTATCAAATTACTTCTCTTTTTTTATCTTTTCCTTTCTCTCTTTTCCCTCAGAGTATGCAGTACCAATGATCTGAACAATTTTGTTCAGCATTTTGCTGGATGAACTTTGCAAACAGCTCTCTGCAGTGAGCGTTAAGAAGGGGTTTTGGTAGCAGCAGCTGGAGTCTAAAGCGGATCAGCTTCATATAAAAGGTACAAACAACATAGGAGAGCATGAGTCATTCCCCTTAATCTACACTGAGATGCCGAGTTCAAAACACGAAAAGGTCACCTCTTCGCATGCAGATGACAGTACAAAGTGATCCAATTGTCATCTTATTTCTCTTCAACACCCGTGGCCTCTGTAACACCGCTTTGAACGGAAGATCACATGGGAGAGAAAAACCCCAGCAGGCCTCGACTGTACGTGGAATCACAGAAGCTTGAGACAGAGAGGACGGATGAACCCCCTTGAGAAAGGCCACAGAGAACACTCACTACAACTAAAACCAGTTTTTATCACTTCTGATTCACCTAAATCTAAAATACGCTCATGTTAACATTCAAAGTGAGGCTCTTTTATGAGTCCTGATTTTATAAGGTTTTGGAGATTTGCAGGATTTTTGCAAAATCAAGCATAGGAGTGGCACCCTATGCACTCGCTCTAATCCTCTGGACAAACTGGCAGTGACTGCTACCCACTGGCACTGCCTGTGTAGTAGTCAGAAGAAGTAATATTCGCGATTAACCCTTAGCTTCACTATTAGCCGAGGGAGCCACGGGAGGGGGTTTCATTGTGCTGGTTTTGGCTGGCATAGAGTTAATTTTCTTCATAGTAGCTGGCATGGGGCTGTGTTTTGGATTTGTGCTGGAAACAGTGTTGATAATATAGAGATGTTTTCATTACTGCTGAGCAGTGCTCACACAGAGCCCAGGCCTTTCCTGCTCCTCACCCCACCCCACCAGCGAGGAGGCTGGGGGTGCCCGGGGAGCTGGGAGGGGGCACAGCTGGGACAGCTGACCCCAAGTGACCAAAGGGACTTTCCATACCATATGACGTCATGCTCAGTATATATAAAGCTGGGGAAAAAAGAGGAAAGGGGGGGACATTCGAAGTGATGGCATCTGTCTTCCCAAGTAGCCGTTACATGTGACGCAGCCCTGCTGTCCTGGAGGTGGCTGAACACCTGCCTGCCCGTGGGGAGCGGTGAATGGATTCCTTGTTTTGCTTTGCTGTGTGCGCGGCTTTTGCTTTACCTGTTAAACTGTCTTTAT
>NW_010530987.1:2939-3271 GCF_000687285.1 Phaethon lepturus | reverse complement strand
GCCGGCGGGCGGCTGCGTGGGCCTGAGCGGCCGGCTGGGGCTAAACCACGACACTCACATACAGCCAATGGTAGGACACGGTCTGAGCTGAGAACCCACTGAAAGAGGCGTCCCACTAGAACACCTTTTTATTAAACCATTGTCTTTAATGCAACTAGGTGTTTAGTCAAAGCTAAAACATTAAGTGAAAACACACTGCCTTTGATTCTGCCTTTAGTTGGAAAGGTTTCCATATCCAGGGCAATCTGTCTAGTTAGACAGCCCGAGGAAAGATGGTAGGAGTGGAAAACAGACATGAGCAAACATGTAGCGGCAGGGGGCCCCCCCGTGCG
>NW_010530987.1:0-2908 GCF_000687285.1 Phaethon lepturus | reverse complement strand
CCCCCCTGCCACACCGTTCCGTCCACAAAGAAAAACAGGGATTTGTTTTAGAGCTAGGATGGTCTCCAGTGAAGAAGTGGGGAGCCTGGTAAATTAGAACAAAAAAATGAAGAATTATATGCAACCAGCCTTCATTTTCTCTCTGAATCTGTTTCACCACTGATTGCTGGAAATGACGAAATGCATGGTGAAATACGGAGATTCAGGCTGATAACATGCCCTCACAACTGATGGAACCCTCACTTTCCATCTTACTTCTCCTTGACTGATCTTGATATTGAAGCTTAGCTTCAATTTTCTCCTGAAAATCAGATGGCCTCTTTAAAACATCTCCAGAGAAGAACATACTGCTCGAGGCTAGCTTAGGAGATACACCAAGCACGCTGCTACTATTGAAACACACTAGTATTAGGGTAACACTACAAATGGAGAAATGTTTGCAGGTTGTTACCCAAGCTATAGAAAAGGTTTTAAGCATCCAGCTCAACATTAATCAATGCAGAAGTCTAACCTTCACCTTCTCTTTTATAAATCAAATCTGCAATGGCACCAGGTCCTTTTATAATCCCTTGATGCCAAGATTGTCTGGATCAATCCGGCTTCCAGCGTAATTTACAGCAGGCCTCTAGCCCTGCCTTACAGCTACCAGCTATAGCACCCAAAGAGCCATTCAGCTACTGAGACTCGCTGAAATGCTCCAGCCTTTCTCCTTTCCGTTATGTACTAGGTAAAAGAGTAAGAGCATGGACCAGAATCCAGTCATAAGCCTTTCCCAACTAGGGAAGTACCTTTTTCTACAGACATCTTTGTTCTGAAATGAAATCCATTATTTTCTATTCCTAGTAGAAATTCCAGATAAGTATTCCTGCCTTCTTGACCTCATTTGAGTATTGTAATGTAGTTTTGCATAAGGAACTTCAGCACCTAAGGAACTTCTGACATCAGCCTTGTCAACTTCCCTCTTCACTTCTCAGAGACTTGGTATCTCTGTGAGTGGAAATCCCCACTGACTGCTGAGCCATAACCAGTATGTGGATAGCTGTTCTTTGCTTTACTCTTTGGAGAGGAAAATGACCAACATTTCTGAGGATGACAGAAAGCTAATAAAGGACAGCGAGTCCCTCCTCTCACTGCATACGTGTTAATATGGACAACTCCTCCTGCACTACTTTAGGAATGTCTGCCCCATACTTTGGTGCAAGTATGTATTCCCAAACCGGACAGCACTGACCGTGTTGACCGACTTCCCTTGAGCAATTAGTCTCTTAGATTTCAACGATGCGAAGTTACCCTTAAGGGCAAGCGCAGTCAGAACCAGGGATCCTAATATTAATCAAGCACTGTGCTGCAAGAGCTTCACAGAACATAAATTTAACTAAAGAATTTATTTAAAAAAATAAAATTAATTCATACCCTTACCAGCACATAGTGCTGCATGCAGCAGGGTGCTCTTACCATTTGCCTTCAGTTCCCGCCATATTTCAGTGCTATTGAGTGCCACTGTAGTTAAGGGTTATGTGCTATTTCCATAATTAATCTCATTTTTCAAAGGGGCATAGCTCATCTACTTTAATTCCCAATGGGGACTGGAAGCAGCTTGCTAGTGATCATCTTTGGTACGAATTTTTTTTCCTATCTTTACAAAATGGCTTGATCAATCAATCCACTTATTACTTCTTAGAGAAGAGGCATTTACTCCCTGATCCCGCAGGGCTTGTATGGTGTCGGGCCCATAGTCCTTCCTGGAAAAACATATATGCTCCTTAATCAATGAGATAGCCTCAGATAATTTTGGCCCGAGAGTCTGGGATTTTTCTTTTAAAGGAAAACAAACCACAGCTTTAATATTGCAACTTTATTTGTGAATGCGGATAGACGCTACTTCGTGAGCAGGGGCTTGAAATTGCAAAGTATGAACCAGTATCTCTGAAATTTAGTGTTCACACTTTTGTCACTCCTTTGCCTTCGTGTTTTATTAATATGTTCTTAAGCCATTGATCTCATTTAGGGGGGAATAATATGGTTACATAATTTAATAGATCAGTTCGTTAATAATCACGGGAGAAGATGAAGTATATCCTTATACTTTGTGTAAATAACAGAAAATGATACTATTATCGTGACAGAGGCAAAGGAAATGCATGCCAGGTACCCAATTAATGTAAATCAGCACAATCTGATTGGTATTAGTCACTGTGGATGCATTGATTCTGACTAAAGAGCTGGCCTTCGCATCGGAAGCAATCAAATCACTCTGAGGGTGAAAGTCCAACTGAGAAAACCCACTAAACTGAAAAAGCCAACTTTGCCCCTCTCTTCCATACCCGCCGTGTCGTCTGTATCTGTGCAGGCTTAATCTTACGTCACACAGTTGTGTTTGTCTCCAATATTGCTAGGTATGCAGGGGTTTTACGGGTAAGCTCCTAGTGGGGAAGCCATCCATGCCCCCCTAAGGGTCTGTTACTTAGGGGCCCCCTTTGCTGGCCTTCCCAAAAGCCAAGTTACATTTCTCACAGCGTGAACGTGGCGCAGAGCCACGCAAGGTGGTGCGGCTGGAACGTCGTTCAAGTGGCGGCTGCCGCACTATCAGCGCTGTAGAGCGGCATTCGCGTGTTCAGAAGAGGCGGTGAAGGTAAGAATCCCATTGTTGAGCACGAACAGCGATGCTAATGACACCACGTTATGTTTGGGCACACAGTGCCCTTGCCGCTGCCAGGGGAGAAACATCCAGAAGCAGACGCCTCCGAAGTCTTTAGCCCCGTTTCCTAGGGAAGCACGTGAAGCGGAGCGGGGCAGGGGTCCTGCCCGGCCCCGCGTGCTCGCTCCCGGAAGCCTGCTGAGGGCGAAGGGCAGAGCTCGGGAGGCAAGAGGGGCCAAAAAGCAGCAAGCAAGCGCTAGCGCCGGGGTC
>NW_010530986.1:2141-5317 GCF_000687285.1 Phaethon lepturus | reverse complement strand
CAACGGCAGCCTCCCTGCCAACTCCCCCCACCGCACAGCTCCACGGAATGACAGAATGATCGACTGAGAATGTTAGAATAGAACCAGAGAACCAGAGAATCATAGATTCATAGACTCAGAGAATCACAGAATGGTTTTCGTTGGAAGGGACCTTTAAAGGCCATCTAGTCCAACCTCCCTGCAATGATCATGGACATTTTCAAGTAGATGAGGTTGCTCAGAGCCCAATCCAACCTGACCATGAACATTTCCAGGAATGGGGCATCTACCAGCCCTCTGGGCAACTTGTGACAGTGTTTCATCACCCTCACTGTGAAATATTTCTTCATTATATCTAGCCTGAATTGACCCTCTTTTAGTTTAAAACCATTACCCTTTGTCCAGTCACTATGGCCTAGCGAAAAAGTCTGTCCCCATCTTTCTTATAAGCCCACTTTATGTATTGCAAGGCTGACATAAGGTCTCCCTGAAGTCATCTTTTCTGCAGGGTGAACAATCCCAACTCTCTGAGCCTTCTGTCAGAGGAGAGGTGTTCCAGCCCCCTGATCATTTTGGTGGCCCTCCTCTGGACTTGCTCCAATAGCTCCATGTCTTTCCTGTGCCGAGGGCTCCAGAGCTGGATGTAGTACTCTGGGGGGGATGTTCACCAGGGCAGAGTAGAGGGGCAGAATCCCTTCCCTCGACCTGCTAGCCACGATTCTTTTGATGCAGTCCAGAAAAAGTTGGACTTTGAGGACATATTGTCGGGTCATGACCAGCTTTTCATCCACCAGTACCCTCTAGTCCTTCTTGGCAGGGCTGCTCTCTATCCATTCATTGCCCAGCCTGTATTGATATCGGGGGTTGCCACAAAAAATTGTGTAGGACCTTGCACTTGGCTTGTTGAACCTCATAAGGTTCACATGGGCCCACTAACTAAGCTTGTCCAGGTCCCTCTGAATGGCATCTCAGGTGTGTCAACTGTACAATGCAGCTTGGGGTCAGCACAAATATGCTGAGGATGCACTCGATCCCACTCTCCATATTGCTGATGAAGATATTAAATGGTACTGGTCCCAATATGGACCCCTGAGGGACACCACTCGTCACTGATCTCCATCAGGACATTGAGCCGTTGACCACCATCCTCTGGATGCGACTATCCAGACAATTCTTCTTCCACCAAATAGTCCATCCATCAGATCTATCTCTCTTCCAATTAGAGAGAAGGAGACCATATCAAAGGCCTTACAGAAGCCCAGATAGATGACATCAGCAGCTCTTCCCTTGTCCACTGATTTAGTCACCCCATCATAGGTTGGTTGGGCAGGACTTGCCCTTCGTGAAGCTCACAGAGGTGAGACTGATGGGTTGGTAGTTCCTGGGGCACTCCTTGCTACCCTTTTTAAAAATGGGTGCAACAATTCCCTTTTCCCACTCTCCAGGGACTTCACCAGATTGCCAGGACTCTTCAGATATGATGGAGCGTGGTTTGGCAACTACATCAACCAATTCCCTCCTCAGTCCCTCTGGGATGCATCTCGTCAGGTCCCATAGACATGTGTCTGTTCACGTTCCTCAGGTGGTCACCAACCTGATCTTCTCCTCCTGTGGGAGGGACTTTGCTCCCCCAGGCCCACCTTGAAGCCCATCCACTCGAGAGGTGTGGGAAGAGAGATTGCTAATGAAGACAGAGGCAAAAATGTTGTTGAGTACCTCAGCCTTCTCCTCATCTGTTGTTACGCGTTTGCCAGACATCTTCATAGGGGCGTATGCTTTCTTTGTCCTTCCTTTTCTGGCTGACACACCAGTAGAAGAATTCCTTATTATTCTTTGTGTCCAATGCCAAGTTCAGCTCCAGATGCACCTTGGCCTTCCTGACCCCATCACTACACAACTGGGCAGCACCTCTGTACTCTTCCCAGGATACCTGTCACTGCATCCACTGTCCATGCCTTTTCTTCTTGCCCTTTAGGTTGACCAGCAGGTCTCTGCTCAGCCATGGTGGCCTCTTGCCTTCCTTTCTTGAATTCTTACTAGAGTTTGAGAGCTCTTGTGCTCTTTAGAAAATACCCTTAAAGATCTGCCAGCTTGGTCCCTGAGAGCAGTTTCCCAGGGGATCCTATTGACTAACTCCCTGAAGAGCTGGAAGTTTGGTGTCCTAAAATCCAGGGTCCTGACTTTGCCTGGCCCATATCCCTCAGGAATGAGAACTCCACCAGTGCATGGCCCCCGCAGCCCAGGCTGCCTCCAATCTTGACATCTCTGATCTGTATTGGTGACCTATAGGTCCAGTCACTTATCCCCTCTGGTAAGACTGTCTATTGCCTGGCCTAAGAAGTTTTCCTTCTGAAACAGCACCTCCATCGAGCCCCTCGGGGGGAAAGCTCAGCAGTGTGTTCAGGCCCTCCAAGACAGGAAACAGCCTCCCCCTCTCATAGGGTCAAAACCGAAAGAAACCACCTAGTTATGAACTGCATCAGGCACCCGGATCCTGGGGCTGGAACGACCTGAGAAGCAGCTGTTTTACACCAGGAAGTGCTGGTTCCTTGTGAGCTCAGTAAGAGGGACACAATGACTCTCCTAGATGTCATTCACAGCTCTGTTTAGTATAGCTCATGCTACTGAAAGAGACCACCTGAGATAAGCCTACATCCCTTTAGACATAGAGAGCCCTGAGCAGAGGAATTTCACATAGGACTCCAGCCACGCACAGCATGCTGTGCTGCCATGACCCATTAAGGAAAAGAAAGCAAGCACCCGTTTCAGTCATTTCAAGCCATTCCAGGACGTTTTTGCAAGACAGTAATTCTAGTCATCATTTCTAGTGGCACTGTAAACCCCGTGTGCATGCGGACTTCTTGCCCACAGCTGACTTTCTCACCAGTACCAACTGGGAGTTGCCTGCAAGCTCCTCGGTTACAATGAGCTGAGTCCATCCTGCCGACCATGGATTTATGCAGTACAGGCCTCTCCTTTTGCAGATTAACTGGATTGCAGATCACTCAGTCCTTGATGTGCAACAGTCTTCTGGTCAGTGTCACTACACCTTGGCCTGATGAAGATATTTAAATAGAACTTAAGACAAACCAGGTGCTTTTAAAGCGATACACAGAATCCATGCCACAAACCAGTGAACTAGCCACTCAACTGCACCAAAGGACCTATTTTTTTTTTTTTCTCCTAGATCCTTCCAG
>NW_010530986.1:0-2028 GCF_000687285.1 Phaethon lepturus | reverse complement strand
AGTCCTCTGCATTTCCTGAGAGTGAATCCTCACCCTGGTAGTAGTTTTCACCCACCAATTGCCCACCTCCTCGCGCCCCCCCAGATCCTTCCCCAAAGCAACCAGTAGGCTGTCTTTGTGCCACCCATCCCCCAAAACCTTTAGAATCAAAACACTTTGTGATCAAACACCTCACAGCTGCCATCTGCAGCTGGAGCTCTTGGGAAGAGTTGGAAAGGTCACTCCCCTGCCTCACTGCTGTGCAGAGGCCTTTGAACCCCCAGGGCCCCTCTTAGGGTAGAGGCTGGTTTCCCCTGACCCAGATCTAACTAGGCCCTGTCCCAGCCAGAAGCTCAGTGCTCAGAAGGCCTATAGTGGTCTCCTGGCTTGTTCAAAAAACTTTCAGAGCGCCTTCTCAGAAAGACCACTGCTACAAAGACTACTGTCTCCACACAAGGCATTTGGGTGTTCTCTTTATTTCACTTTTACACACAAGTGGATCCCAGTTCACAATGGTGCAGTTTATAACTGCAGAACAACACAGCGTGAGGGTTCCTGAATATTCCCTGCCACACTGACTTCATACAAGCAGTCTGTTATTGTATAGGAGGAGAGACAGAGGTTCCTTCTCAAGATGAACAGTCAAGGCAATGCTCAAATACATTTCACAGAGAACAAGGAGAAAGGGCAAAAAGGAGAATGCAAATGCTCTAATACAAACCCAGAAAATCATATCAGCACAGCTTACCAGCCCCATCAAGAAGCCTCTGAATTTGGGAACAACAAAGATGAGACCAAACTCAATGGCCCTTTGCAAAGCCCATCTCGATTTTACCGTCAAAGTCCTTTGAAGTAATGTGTGGTGTTTCCCTACAATGCACATGTTTTCACAATTCTGTACAGCTACAAACTGTCCAAACATTGTTGGTGCTGGTGTACTACCAAGGCAATCCCAAGGAGACAGCCCATCCAAGCTGCCCTTACAGGCCAAACGAAAATCCTGATGGGTGTTTAGTGCTCTCCCCACACCCAGACCCTACAATGTACCCGGAGAAAATGAACATGTTTTCAAATCTCTGTACAGGTACAGCCTGTCCCATCAGCATTGGCAATCCCAAAGAGACAGCCCACCCAAGCCACCCTTAGGGGCTAAATAAAGTCTTGATGTGCGTTTTGCTGCTCTCCACGCACCCATAAGGTGAGACTGCTGTACTCAAAGGGTCAATGTACAATTCTTGCCTGCTGAGCTGAAATTGCGTGCATCACAATGGTTGGATCTGAGCAACTCCCTGCTTCACTGCAAAGCCCTAGTGCAGCATACGCAGACGTGCAATGGCTCTATGCACAGACATAGTCACCAGAATGCAAAACACACAGAGCCCACACATCTCAGAGACACACATCCAGGACACAGAGAAGAGCGAGCTTCGTGCTTGCACCACATTGTAAAACAGTACTCACAGCTTCCTTGCTCTTCTGACCCAGGAGGAGGGCTATGTGCATTTCAGTGAGCGTGTGATTTGTCTGCGCAACTGTGCCATTTCCTTACAGCACAGAATAAGAGGTCCATGGACTTGCCTAAGAGCAAGTGAGACAAGAAATTAGCCAGCACCTAAGAGCAAGTGAGACAAGAACTTAGCCAGTGGCCCTGGAACTAACCCCACTCTCAAAGGACTTAGGAAAAGACTCTAACAGAGCTGAAACATACTACATCCAGAGTGAGGGTGACTTAGTTTCTTTTGTATGTTTGTTTTTTAGAGGGGCAGTCAACCTCTCTTCAGATTTAGAATTTGAGGGAAATCGGTGATGCCAGTTCAAATGCAGCTTTGCTCTGGAGGAACCATTGCCACACGTGGTAGCTCAGAACGCTTCCTATCACGAGGCATGAAGGCTCTGGCTGTGCTACTTAAAGGAAAGACTATTGAAGTGTTCCGCAGAGAGCATCCCAGGGTTGTCTGGTGCCATGTCCTCCACGGTGATATGGCCATTGGGGAAATCCTGTTCATCGTTGGAGCCCTTGCCCGTGGTGCAGTGTTGTGGTGGCAGGCT
>NW_010530985.1:14817-27587 GCF_000687285.1 Phaethon lepturus | reverse complement strand
AGGAGAGGAGAGGAGAGGAGAGGAGAGGGCTGCTGGCAGTGCTGTGGGACGGTGTTAGCTCAGGAGAGGATGGATGCTGCTCAGTTCTCTCAGCGTCTTACTTCTGACCATTTTATCACAGAGCGTTCATTCAATGGGGACCTGCTAATGTGACAGTTACCTGCAGTGGGGGACAGGGAGCTTAGCTAAGAAGGATACTAATTTTCCCAAGGGCTGCAGATGTCCTCCAAAACCTGTCTAGGCTGCACAATTGTGGCAGGTGTCATCGGCAGGTGTCATCATTCCATACTGCATCAGTGTAACCACAGCAGAAAGAGCTTCCCTCTCTCACCGCATGCTGAAAATAAGGTGTTGATTTGTAGAACAGTCATCCTTCCAAGGAAGCTTAAGACAAATACAAGGAAAGACTCTTCTCAAGGTTTGCAGTCATTCCATAGCATGTGCTGCTGCTGTGGGATTTCAGCAAAGGGACTTCAGCAGTTTTTGAGCACCTCACGTGGATGCAGTGTCCATTTCTCCCCTTTGCACACAGAAAACTGTAAACAGCAAAATCAATGCTGAAAAAATGGCTCACTATTTGTACTTGCACTTGCAAAGGGAACGCCCGCTGCAAAACTTTCCTTACAGAATGACTCCACTTTGCTGAACCAAGACTGAAGTAGTTTCCAGGTTTTTGTGGTGACTTACTGCTCTTCAGGGAAGTCATAGACTTGCCCTCAAAGACATGCTGTCCATGATGGAAATGAGCAACAGTCCTGAAGGTCTGTCCACTCCATTTAGAAATATGCATACATATATCTCTGCAGGTTGTTCACAATGGAGGAAATAAGAGAGATTTCTTTCTTGCTACAAGCTGCTACACCTCACCTGGCTTATATTTTGCTTCTAAATTTACAAGGAGGAATAGCAGTACTACAGAATCTTAGTCAAGTCCAGAATGTATAATGTCTGGGTGCTGAGTGACTCATGGAAGGATTTCTGTCATTGAGAGCTAACAGGTAGGGACCTACACCATCCAAAGTGAGTGTCTGTGCAGCCCCTTCCGTCAACAGAGTACCATGAAGGCGCTCAACTCTGGGCTAGCAAACACTGTCAGAGAAAATATAACAGTAGACAGTCTTGGCTATGCCTCCACCAACTCTCGGTCCTGGCTCAGCATTAGCATTCACACAAAACTTCCCTAGTAAGTTGCTCTGAACTGCCCTGTGCTCTGAAGCAGCTGGCAAGTAAGGCCCTCTGGGACCTGCTAATTGCCTCCCTCTTCTTCCTACTTTCCTTCTCATCAGAGGCTAAAGGTCATAAATAATTATACTGATCCTCCCAACAGAAAAATGATCATGGTATTCAAGCTACAATCTCCCACAACAGTTTAAGAAAAAAGGGAAAGAGAAATCTTACTGAGATTACTTGCTGAAGGTAAAGAGCAAGAATGAAAGCAGAACAGGCAAAAGAATAGGGTAAGGAGAGGAGAGGAAAAATGAGAGGAAAGGAAAGGGAGAAGAAAGAAAAGAAAAGAAAAGAAAAGAAAAGAAAAGAAAAGAAAAGAAAAGAAAAGAAAAGAAAAGAAAAGAAAAGAAAAGAAAAGAAAAGAAAAGAAAAGAAAAGAAAAGAAAAGAAAAGAAAAGAAAAGAAAAGAAAAGAAAAGAAAAGAAAAGAAAAGAAAAGAAAAGAAAAGAAAAGAAAAGAAAAGAAAAGAAAAGAAAAGAAAAGAAAAGAAAAGAAAAGAAAAGAAAAGAAAAGAAAAGAAAAGAAAAGAAAAGAAAAGAAAAGAAAAGAAAAGAAAAGAAAAGAAAAGAAAAGAAAAGAAAAGAAAAGAAAAGAAAAGAAAAGAAAAGAAAAGAAAAGAAAAGAAAAGAAAAGAAAAGAAAAGAAAAGAAAAGAAAAGAAAAGAAAAGAAAAGAAAAGAAAAGAAAAGAAAAGAAAAGAAAAGAAAAGAAAAGAAAAGAAAAGAAAAGAAAAGAAAAGAAAAGAAAAGAAAAGAAAAGAAAAGAAAAGAAAAGAAAAGAAAAGAAAAGAAAAGAAAAGAAAAGAAAAGAAAAGAAAAGAAAAGAAAAGAAAAGAAAAGAAAAGAAAAGAAAAGAAAAGAAAAGAAAAGAAAAGAAAAGAAAAGAAAAGAAAAGAAAAGAAAAGAAAAGAAAAGAAAAGACATTGCTACCTGCATAAGGCTGATCCAAGCTTGAGAAGGCAGAGTCCAGACCTGGAGAGCTGGGCATGTCACAAAGCCTGTTTAATTCACAACTCCCCATAAACAGAGAGAGAGGCAATGAGAGAGAAGCAAAGCAGTTCCCTGCTGGAGCGGAACCAAAACTCTGAGGTGTCCAAGCCCTTTGCTATCAGCTCCACAAGCCTTTTAAAGCCCCTCTTTTGTCTCGTAGGCATTGCTGCCGAAAGCCATGAGGTCACTTTGTCTATTTTTGTCATCTTAGCTTCATCACTGAGCAGTGTGATGGACATTGTCACCTGGCACTTAAACACCCTCTTTCTTTCCTCCACCATCTACTCCCTGTGGGAAGAATCTCCTCTTCTTTAATTTTAAAATAAGAAAATATACTCTATACTCTCACTGCTTCTGTGGTGCAAGCTTCAGGTTCAAAAGGTGCAAGCTTCAGGTTAGTGTTTCCCATGCCTTGATGTCCAGCATTTCTGTGCTAAAGAGCACTTCAAAGAGATGAGACTAACACAGTCTCATGTCTAACATGGACAGGCAGAGAAACCCACCCAGGAGGAAAGTAAATTTCCTTGTCCGAAACCCTCAGAGAGCACCCAGCTCCAGGCAAATATAAGGAAGAAAAGATAGGGGAGAGGCTTTCTCTTCTTGTGTCTTATCAATTTCCTTTCATGCCTGAGGAGAACCAGTCCATGATACAGATTCCTGTTGTGTACCAGGACTGAGGAACATTTAACAGAGGAGCATTAGGATCCTGGGTGCCTGTAGTGAAGTGGTTTAGCTGAATTAAAATGGCAGAGGCTGTTACCTACACCACTGAAGACTCTGGCTGTGCCCAGGGAGGGTGATGGAGTGTTTGGAGGCCAAGGAGTGGTGTTTTGGCAGCACCATTCAGAGCTCCAGTGCTGGAGACTGAGAGGTGTTGAAAGATGAGATGCTGATAGTGAGGACTGGGGTGGATAGGGAGGAAGGGAACAAAGGGTGCTGGGAGTCTACAAATTTCTGCAGTTGTGGCCTGCTCAGCATCTCCTCACACTTTGGCTAGGTCTTGTCTTATAGCCTCTTTCTGTACACGAGCAATAGGTCCTATGAGAGAACCCCAGAGCTGTGGTCAAGGGACACTGCCCTGTGAATTCTCTCTCCCAGCAGTCCCAGCCTTAGCAACACTATAGCCCAAGACTCAGACAGACCATGTCCAGTGTTAGTGACTCTAGAAAAGTGAAGGTCGGACCATATCTCCTGAAATCCACTAGCCACCCCTGCATGCCAAGGAAGATGACTTCCACAGGCAATGTTGCTATGAGAGACCTGTCATGCCTCATACAGAGGCTCTTATAGGAACAGCAATGAAAGTGGTTCAGTCTTTTCTTGTTTGATGAATATTTACAAATGTATGATGAATATTTACAAAACTCTCCTAAATGTTGGTATGGTGATAATTTCTATAGAAAACTTTTTGTTAACCTTTAAAGCACTAAATTCTGTTGGAATAATCCACAAAAAGGAAATATTTCTATTAAGCAAAGCATACAAAGACTTTTTCCATTAACTTAACTAAATTTCACTGAAGTGAAATGAATTACATTACTAACTACAGGAAAGAGAAGTGTAAAAAGTATAAAGCTTTTCAAGATTAGGCCCTATTAAAAGAAAGCATTTTAATGTATGCTCAGGAAAACTACTGAACAAGCAGGCTTACATGTCAGATGCTGTTCATGTTCACTAGGAAACAAACAACGGCAAATTTCATTACCAAAGACCAAATTCTAGAAAAGCCATTACCATTGAAAATAAGCATGCTGCTAATTTCAGAGTTAAAGAGCCTGTTCCTCTGTGATGAAATACTACTTGTCTACTATTTTTTTACATGGGATCAACTAGAATTTTGTTCTTCCAGCTATTTATGTTAGACAAGGTCATTCTTCCATGGCTAACGTTGCAAATATCTCAGTAAGTCATTAGAGGCTATAGACAGCTCATGCTTTTCATACCTGGAGTCCTTTCAAAGTAAGATTTGGATAGATTATATTGGCCTTCTAAGCATTTCCCTGTTTTCAACCTTTCAAGCTTCAACCAATGTTTGGATTGCAAACAGTAAAGCAGAAGAGTATATCTTCTTTTACTTAAAAGAAGTGGTAAAACTTTTGGGACAGAAAACTTTTTTCTCATTCTTGGATATTTGCACACTTCCATCACATAATCTGTGCATAATATAAAACATGATATGGCTTCAGCTCCAATTTAGGATGCTACAGGCAAACTCTTCAGTCCTAGTCAAGTCTGCAACACTTAAGCCTGTATCTGAAATTAAAGATATAGTTAAGTACTTGTCAACTAGTATTTCCTCTTAAATGGCTAGTGATTTTAAGAGCTCCCAGTGAGACACTGCCTCACTGCAATCTCCTGGTTTTAGAAATGCAGAAATCAAGCCTCTCTGCAGGTGAATCGACAGCCCATGAGAAAAACCATGCCTGGTCATTTTGTATATTTTTGACCATTCTTAGCCATTCTGCAACTCCCACACTGCTACTGAAGAGCTCTGCTAGGCAGAGAGTGTGCGGAGACATTGCTATGCATGGCTGCAATGTATTAGTCTCATGGTATCCTGCTGGAGACTTGAATAGCTTGTTCACTCAAAAAAATCTCCCTCAGTTGAGTGAGAGTTTGTCTTTCTTCCTGAGCCGGATGGAAATGTGTCCTCAGTGCCAAACGTAGCACACATGGCCAGCTTTCCTGTGCTGACAGCTCACGCTCGGGCCCTGGATATTCCTTACATAGTCTTCTGTGACAAGACTGCCAAAGGAGAGCTTTCTTTTGCCAGGACAGCACCTGTTGAGTGCACTAGTGAATCTGTCTTTTGCAGTTTTAGCCCGATTTCCTAAGAAAGGCTTATGCAGTCATGCTGCATGTCTTTCGATCTTATCTCTTTCATGCTAATAGTTTTTGAGTCTATTTGTTAATTTTAGGAGTCTGAAGTCACAAAGATACAACGCTCCTACAAGTTTATGTGAAAATAGGTGGCTGGACAGAGGAGATAGGACCAGCAAGCCTGAGTGCAGTCTTAATTAGGCATGCCAAAAACTAAAGAACACACAAAACAGCAAGATTATGAGTTGTCATTTTCAATGTGAGAGACACCAGACAGATTTGCATTTCACTAAGCATGAGAGAATGAGATATCAAATACAAAACAAATTAAAAGGACACCAGGATCTGTTAATTCTGTGGCTCACAAAATTGGTTGATGTCTGACAGCAGGGTACCACTGATTCATATTCTCTTTGTCCTTCAGTGTTTCCAGCATCCACTGTCTAGTAATACAAGCATATGCTCACCATCTGTGTCTAGGGACTTGGTTAATACTGTAGCACTTACCACATATTCTTGTTATCCAATTGATTTTAGTCCTTTTCTGCAATCAGTCAAGCTCCTACTACATTTAAAAATCCAGCCTTTCATGAGACAACTGTATACCTTCCATTCCTTATGTCACCTGCTGATTAATGCACAGCAATCTCTGCTGAATCCTCAGGCCATCCATTAAAAATGGTATTATTGCTATTTTCTGTTACTGCTTGCTAGGTATAAAACACTCGAGAAACAAAAACCCTTTAAAAAGCTTCACTAGCAGGAGTTTGCAGTTGAAAAAGCAGGTAGGAAGACAACACTGGTGTACCTCCTCAATCCAGGTAACCCACCTCCCTCCCCTGTGTCACACACACACCTGGGTTTCTGTGGGAAGAAAGACCAGAGAAAAGCTGCAAGGTGTCCCAGCGAGGTCCCAGTTCTGAATAGTAGCAGTTTCGGGGCTGTGGGGTGCCCCACAGCACATACTGCTGGTTCTGTCTAGATGCAGCCAGAGGACAAGATCCACTGACAGAAGAGAGGAGGGTTGGGATTTTTAATCATCTGTCTCCTCGCCAGTCATATAACATTGAGGTGGAGAGGACATTTGATTGACATATGTTAGTGTTTAAAGCTCCATGGGTGAAAATATAGAGGTAGTCCTGTTAGATTCAGAAGCCCAGTGAAACACTGCTACCAACTTAGCCAGTTAGCTATCTGACATCACAAGCCATTAATAGTTATGTTTTCTGTTCTATTCTTAGACAATTGTGCAGTCACCTTACAGTAGTCCTATCTCATCTATATTTCTCTCGTTGGAAAAGTCATGTGGAACCATATCAGATATCATACAGAAGCTAACATATACTGTGTCCACCTTATTTCTTTAGCCACAAAGTCTTATTTTACTGAAGAGGTCAAAGACTATCTCTTTTTCTAGCTTTTATTAGCCCATGTTGTTTTTACTGATCATTTTGTTTTCCACAAAGTGTGCTCAGAAGAACTACTTCATTCACCTAACTGAAGCTAAACATATCTTTTTTTCCTTATCCCTAGAGCCTGTGTCTATAAGAAGGGTGCTATTTCTTTCCCTGAGACACTTCCCATTATTCCAGGGTATTTAGAAAGGACTGAGAGCCATTCTGATACAGTTTTCACTAATTCCTTACATTTCACCTCTACAGAGAATACGATTCAGCCTTGTCCTTTCAGTATAGTCAGTATATCAAGATATGCTGAATCTACTCACTCCCATTCCTTCTCCTCTTTCTTTTATAGAAAGGGCTAGATTCTTGGTTAACATAAGCAGTAGATACACTGATGACAGTGAAGCTTCACAGATTTTACAAAAAACTGATCTCCCTTCCTACAATGGATTTAAGTGAAACTGAAGAATGATTATTTGTCAGGTTGACAGTTTTCTCCTTCCTAGCTATAATTTTCTCTCACTTTTGTTGAGCAATTACTCTGTTTTTTAATTACCCCTTGTCAAAGTCCTTTTTTGCCTCACCCTTTTATGCCTCTCTCTCCCCCATCACTATCACTTTGTCTCATTTCAGTGTTGTCTCTGAGCAGACTTGTCCCAACCTTGTCAGCAAGTCCCATATCACTTTCAGAACTGATGGAAACAACAATGGACAGGGAGAGGGATTCCCATTGCCTGATTGCATTACTATTTCTTTCAACTCAGCTCTCAAAATCCTGGAACCTAGAAACTATCAGCTTGGCTAAGATAGTCTATGGGGTTATATATATAGTTGTTTTAGTTTAATTATTGCTCTAATCACCTTGAGATATGAACTACTGGCAAAATTTTGGCTTCATCCCACCATCCCACATCAGCCTTACACATTCTAAGTCACTCCAGAAGTGCATGTGCAAGGACAGGCTGTGTTAACTTAATGTGTGTGGCAGCATATTCTGAAAAATCACTAGCTGGGCCTCTGCAAGGACCATGGAAGCACGAGCTTTGAAGAGAACTGCTGACATTGTTTCACCAGCAGCAGGATGATGAGTGACCTCTGACTATGTCTGAGGAACTGTGACCTAGAGTCAGAGTCCCTGCGCTGACAATAATAACATAGAGAAGTAATGTCTGAGTAACTGATAGTTTAAAAAAGATGCTCAAAATGGTATCTCATATAGTGGAAATACTAGGACAAAAGAGACTATATACTTTCTCATTTCAGGGATCACATACAGCTTTCCTCCAAACATCTTCAAATACTAATGATCTTTCCCCTCTCAGAGAATATTATATGCAGATAGATTTATCTTGAGCTAACACATGTTCAGCTAAATCCATGTCTCTGTGAGGCTCTGTGGGGCACCAGGAGTTAGCAGTGAGGTACAAAGGTAAAGCACAGCAGAACTCTATCAGCCTTACTTCCAGCGCTGCAACCTACAGCATCTGCACTGAAATGCTGGACAAGAGTGATGCCTGAGGGTACCATGCTGGAAGTCTCCAGTAAGAATACCTGGGGAAGATGGCCAATTAGTTGTGACAATTTCTGCGATGGCTCAAGAAAGCAGGAAAAATTCATCCACACTAGCCAAGACAGACGCTAGCTTATAACCTCTGTCTTCTGCCCAAACAGTTAATACATCAGCCTGAAAATATCACTGCTGTGCTTTTGATAGAAGAACATAAGCTGAAGGCATAAGCTCGAATGCCATACTCAAGCCTAAAACTGGAGGAAGAGGGCTCCAGACGCACAGCATTTATCTCTCTGTTGTCTTCTTTAATAAGTGCCTTCTAAGCTGCAGAGAATTCAAAACTGAATATTAGTTATTAAGTGGGATATTCTTAAGCAAAGACATACAACCAGACTGCATACATCAGTGTATGTAAATTGATTTCCCAAATGGAGGCAATTTCCAGTCCAATGCATGCTGAAATGGGATCAGACTCTCCATCTGTGATTCAACCATGGAGGCTGTCGTCCTTGTTTTCCTAGTGGCTGGCTGCTCACTGAGTAGCAAGGGCCAAGGGTTATTCAGCATTGCTTCGTACTGCTAGGAACAGACTTCCTGTAAGATCAGTAGTTCAGGCAATTAATTTTAATCTCCTGGTCTGAGCAGAATGCTTTTCTATTCTACTTTAAAGCAGGTAGGATGGGGACAGTTGACTACTATCCTAAACCTTTTGGTCTTCTAGACCGCAGTGAATGGCAAAACCAGTAAGCTAGCCTAACAACCATGTAACTGTGATCATTAGAGTCCCAACTGTCAAACCTGAAAGCCAAGTAGAAAATGTGGTGCAGTAAGTTCACACTGCCTTTCAGGTACTTTATCTTCTTCGCAGCTCCTGTGGCTTACACTGATTGTAATAGCCTGATAGATGGCTTGCTGCACTCACCCTCTCTGCAGAGAAATGTGACTGCACTCACTCTTAGAAGAGGTAATCTGCATGACCCTCCAATGAATAGGCCACTTATAAATAAGCATCCCATCTCATCAAGTGATGCTGCTGTACATCCGCTTTAAACAAGAAGGATTTCCTTTTCTGATATGGAATGTAGTAACTTTGATGACTCTGCAGAGGCAGCCAGGCCCATATAAAGCAGAGGTGGAAATTTCCCCACCCATTTTTCCCTCCCTTCCCCTACCATACATGGAGAGGCTCTTGAGTCCTAGGAACTAAAAATAGTCCAGTACATAAGTTTAAATTGAGATATTTTGAAGAACTTCTTGCACTGACACAAATTTCTACAGTGTGATAGCAAGTTAGGACTAGACTGCTGTCCTGGTATGTCTGTCTTCTGCTATCAATTGGTATTTCCAGTTGTGAGAAAGCCTGAGCCCGTTGTCCCTGGGAGACGATTTAGGATGGGGTTGAAAATACAGTGCACCTTAGAGAGCACAGGTGGTTGAGGAGAAGCAGCTCTGGCTACATATAGATCCCAAGTCTCTGAGGGTGGAGTGAGCAGAGGAGGACACTGCTGGAGGAACGAAAGAACCTCACTAGCAATTACTTGATTTTCCCTGCCACAAGCTCCTGCTTTCCACTAACCTCCTGAAACTCATTCAGATTTTTTTATTTATGTTTTCTGTCATGTTATCTCTTCCTTTCCTTCTCCAAGCAGCACAGAAATAATCTCAGGAAGAGATGTAGCTTGGCCCTTTACAGTGATGATGAACTGAGACCCTTAAAGATCCCCATTTTCCCTAGGGCTTAATCACCTCTTTAAAGAGAGTGAGTTACTGTTTTAGTGGGGAGGAAACCAATTTGTACTTTTGTTTCTTCATATTAGGCAAGATATTGGCTATTCACAAGTATGAGTGGTCTCCTGTAGTTCATTTAAAGTATGGCAAAGAGTCCCTGTTTGCTCGCTGTTCTCTTGCCCCACTGAGCAAAACACCAGGGTGCGTAGTAGCCACTGGGTAGCAATGAAGACTGAAGTCCTATTACTTGTAGGGCAAGTTCCCCACATTTGGATGGTATGTGGCTCCCTGCACTGCCCCACTAGTCTGCATCAGCAATGCTCTGAGTGGTTTTTGAGCAGGCATGTCCAAGTCACGCCCTGTGGAGGGCTGGGATGATATATGTGCTTATCCCATAGGTTAAAATGAGCCAATACCAATGTGCAAATAGGGCAGAAACTTTGGAATAGGACAGGCCCAAACCTCACTGCAAGGGCTGTTGTCTCTCTAAGGAGCTCTAATGCCTTGTGTCTTTGCTGGGGAAGGAGAGGCACACCTCAGCAACTGATGACATGCAGGGCATTGTGAGGTGGCACCATCAGCTGCTGCCCCCTCTTCCCTGTGCTTATTTTGCTCCAACTCACCCACTGCCAAATCCTCATCTTGGGCTGTTGGTACTTGCCACCACACTGTGTTCTGCTCCTGGAGTCAAATCCTTGCCTAGTGTAAATGTGAGCTCCATCTGCTCCTATGCTACTGCGATGCAAAGCAGGTGTTAGACAACAGTGTCACCCCTGGCAATTGCCACATGATTTGTAGCCTCTTAGCAAAGGCAGGGAAAGCAGGTGTAGCTGTAGTTGTCAGGAGTTGGTGGAGTTGGTGCAAAAAAATACATGTACTGGAGAAATGTCAATCAGATGAAAATTAAGATAAAATGAATCAGTAACAATCAGCGCATAAAGACTGGTCACCCATCATGGTGAGACTAGGAAAGACGGTGGGGGAAGATGGGAAGCATTTCCTAGTTTCACTGATGATCTTGAGGACAGTATACAGTTAGGCCAGATCAGATTTGCTAACAACATCAGAAACAAAGGAATATCATACAGAAAAGGGGAGGCAGGGGGGCTGAATCAACTTGCCTATGATCTGGAAAGCTCAGAGCTTGGGAAAGCATGCAGTGAGGACAAAGGTCTACAAAAGCTCTAGAGAGAGGAAATAAAGAACAGAACTACAGATCTTAAGTTTGTGAAAACCCAAGAGATGGCAGGCTATAGCAGTCTTACTGAGAACCTTGAAGGGCAGTAGAGCTGTGAAGAATGTCAGCTGGTACTCTCGGTGGTGTGCAAAAAAATTATTATGTATCTCTGTTCTTGTACAGGGATTTAAATTATGCATCTAGAAATTTGGTATTTCTAGATACTCATCTAGAAATACTGTACCTGCAATTCTGTTTACCTGAGGTGCAGGGACAGGTAGGAAAGGGAGAAAGTCTCTGTAGCTTAAAAATGACAGTGAAAAGTTAGAAGGAATTAATACAAAGGACAAGAGAAATATCCCCAAAACTGGAGAAAACATCAGAGCAGGCATGAGAAAGGAGTACATTCTAGAAAGAAAAGTTGAAGAACCATCTGGGTAACAGTCCCAACAAACCAAAAAGGAGTTTTTCACATTCTTATGGTGCAGCGGTGGGAGCCATAAAGGAGAAGACCATGGCAAAGCAAGGAGGGTGTGTTGAGCAGGTGCACTGGGAATATATTTAGACAGGTAGTGCTCCAAAAGGCAGACATCTGATTAGGTAGCCAGAATGGTCCTTAAATGTCTAGTGCGTACATATTGAGCCCCAGGCTCCCATGACTGACAGTCCAAGTCACCTACTGTATACTGTACTTAACTGAGATTTTTAAAACTTGCCTAGCTTCTAAACCATGAGCTTGACTTTGTGTTCCTGTTTAGCAAAACCCAGGTGTCTCCGTGTGCCAGAATAGGCTGCTGCACTGTGGGTATTGCTAAGGAAAGGCGGAGAAACAGAGCTTTAAACTCTGCTGGCTCTGTGGGAGCCTGGAGCGGCTGTAGGAGCTGAACCAATGCAAGCCCAAACATCCTTGCCAAGGCTACATCCATCTGGCAAGAGATGCTGTACCATGTGCCTCCCATACCGATAGCTTCTCTGCAGGCAGCCTCCCCATGGAGCCAGTGCAGCTCAGCAGTCCCACATCCTCCTGTGTTTATTGCAGGTATAAGTGCTCCTTAGCTCTGTTCACCACATAACAAACACCTTCCAACCCTCTTCCTTCCTTGCCTCCTTCCTTCACAGAGTTACTAGCTGCTGATCGTGACTTTTGTTTTAATGGCTGCTGTGCTCCAGCATAGTCAGGACATAGAGTTTTGCCTTCACATTCACTGCCAAGATTCCTAACCTGAGAAAAGGCTAAGCTGGCCATGTGAGTTGCCATCCATGGCAGAGTAACTCTTACATAAGGACACCTGTAGCTAAACATAAACCAGAAGGGCAGTGAGCAGTGGAGGGGTAATAGGAGAATAAAATATTATCTCATCTGCAGTGCCTCCGGGAACCCTACCTCTAGCTGGCAATAGAGTTGCATCACCTTCTGCCATGGGATATTATTTTGCCATCAGAAATGTTCTACATACAATACATGGCTTTCCTGGGAGCCTTCTGTACTGACACTGTCCATGGAAATAAGTCTTGATGTAAACCAATTGCTCATCCACTGCTACGACTATCAGGTAGCAGGGAGCAGCTGAAGATGCCTTTCTCAACATTCACCTCATGCTTGTACATTATTCAAAGGGGGAAAAAATAGCTTCATCCTCAGGGAGGCTGAAATTGCTCCTTTCTTTGCTGTCGTAAGGAAAGTGAGTTCTAAAGACTAGGAAGAAACAGTACAAGGCACCAGGTCAGTTGTACTGCCTAGCAAGGCCTGACATAAGGGACCCAACCACATCTGTGCTCTCATTACAGGGCAGAGCAGTAAGACAGTGCCCTGCCTGACAGAAGCAGCCTACATTTGAAAGTTACCTCTATAGGATCCCTTAGGCAGAATAGATAAAGGAATGTCTAGTCCAAGGGAAACAGAAAAGAGAGGCTTAA
>NW_010530985.1:0-14786 GCF_000687285.1 Phaethon lepturus | reverse complement strand
GTAGGGAAAAATGTCTAGTATTTGGAGGAGAGAATCAGAATCTCTGTGCTTTATTTCTGATTCAGTCTAGTAACTTTTCTGTGTCTCTGTTTCCCGTTCTGTCCCCCAACTAAGTCACTTTTTAAAAACCTGCTTTATTTCTAGGCTCAGAGAAGTACAAATTAGTCAATCATACTTCATGCTGAGGTACTCATATAAAAACAAGTTTTTTATTACCTTGTTTTTAATATTATTGGATAGGTCACAACTGTGACGTCACGTAGCACCTTGTTCTGCCTTCATGTTTGGGCTTGAAATACTCCATGTGTAGCAGAAACCAGGGAAGATACTCACAATTAAGGCCATTTTAGGTCCATCACCCATGTACTACACTATATTTTTCAGTACTTTATTCCACCTGGAAAGGTCTTGACTAGTAGGGGTCCCACTACAAGGAGCTCTTCCAACAGATGATTTATCAGCTGCTGTCTGTTCTTGCTGGCAGCCCTCCACTACTGATATCTAAAAAGTGATAAATTCTACCAGAGCTCACCAGCTGCTACCAGACATGGACACCCTTGCTGCAGTAAGTGACTGCAGAGAAAACATCCTCTGAAAGTCGATGTAGACAAGCCCCTAGGATGAGAGAAGTAAATGAGCTACTGATAACGCTCTTTTAGGGCTATGCTGACTGAAAATTATCTCTACTCGGTCCTTAATCATGTGTGATACTACATGCCTCTGTGCCCATGGAAAGCTGAGCTAAACAGGGCGCTCCTCAGGAGCCCCTCAGAATGAGCACCCTGTGCTTGGACACACAGATGTCTAAGAAGCAAACTGAGCTGCTGTGAGATCTCTGAAAGGCCAGGCCTGGGAAGTTTAACCTCCAACTTCTTTCCTAACACCATCATTTCCCCTGAGGCTTCTTCAGCCCAAAGTGTTGAAGAAACCAATGACATCCACCTTGTTTTGAACACATATAGGTGCTAGAGCACAGCTGGTTGTGTGGCTGCAGCTTCTATGAGTGACTCCCAGGTCCCACACCCTTTCTCTCATCTGTTCCTTGGGACATCTTGGGTGAGGTAGACCCCAGTGTCAAAGCTGCAATAGGAAGCCCCAGTCCCTGCAGGTCTGACTTGACTCTGCTTCTTCCCAAGCTAGAGGAGCTAACCCACTTGACATTTGCAGGAATGAGGCTTTTGAAAGGAGATCCAGCATAGGAAGAGGGCATGGGTGAGTGGCAGGGTGCAGAGGACTTACTGGCCTGCTTGGCTTTCTCCGTGTACGTGGTGGTTAGGTCTTCGTCAACTGGGTGCTCCACTGGCCCCACCATGGGAATGAGGTGGCGTTCTGCTCGGATAGCCTTGGTGGCATGTGGCAGGAGCATTGCCTCTGGAGAAGGTTCCCGTCCCTCTGTCGACGGTGGCCACAATTGTCCCTCACTCTCCAAGAATGGAGTGTCTGTGCGGCTGCCAGGTGGGCAGGCAATCTCCCTCTTGGCCACCCCACTCGAGCTGGCCACCTCGGCTCCCCCCTGTGCAGCAGCCTCTGGCATGCTCTCATAGCCGCTCTGTTCGGACAGGGACACCTCATCCTGAGGTGCATCCACCTTGCTGTTGGTGCTGTCGGGTGGGGAGCGTGGGCTCTTCTTGCGAGCCCGGCGGTGCTTCTCCTGCGCCACGTTGTCAGCATCACTGTCCGTCTCACCATAGTAAGCCTCACTGTCCGGTGGGGAGGTAAGGCTCTCCAGGTGCTTCTGCGACCTCTGTGGCTGCGAGGGCTGTGCGGTGGCTGGGGCTCCTGCTGGTTCAGGGCTGAGTAGCTGTGCTGGGGGGCTGAGTGGGGATGGTGGGGAGAGCACTCGCTGCCCTGGAGAAGGGGAGCGCTGGAGCCGTGGACCGGTCTGGTCCCCACCAACTATCCTGTGGGCAGAAGCAAAAGCAGTAAGCGAGGTCTGGTTTGTGGGGCTGAGCTGGAAGGAACTCTCCACATGGGAGAGAGGGTTAAGGATTGAGCCAGTGTTTTGAGTGTCTTTCAGGTGACACAGACACCTGAAGTGCAGACACCAAGGGCAGACTCATCTCTGACATCAGCTACATGCTCTCATCCTGATTTTTTGCTTCATGACTCTCTGAAAACCAGGTGTTGAAAATCAGAATGCCCTGAGAGCATAAAAATCTACCAAGCCAGCTTAATCAGCTCCCCAGGCATTCCTCCCCAGAAGTAAATTCCTGCATAGCAAACATTCCCCAGGAAAGTGGGATGTACCCCTACAGCCTGCTGCTTGCCGGGGGGACTGGGTGGTGCCTCAGCCACCACCCTGCACTCCAGCTGCTCCTGCAGCTGGGACTGCACCATGGAGCTGTGTCATCTCTGTGGATCCTGGCATTCCCCAAACTGCTTTAGTTCAGAGTGGGCTCCAAACAAAAAGTCAGTGCTGTTTGTTTGCCGTGACCTCTACATGGGAGGAAATAGCAAATAGGAGAGAAAGTCCCAAGTGGTTTTTGGGGATAGGACTGTGCTATCCTGTGGTAGGAGTCCACCCCGATGCGTGGCCTGCTTGCTGTGGGACTGCTTTGCAAGCTAGCTACCAGTGCCTGGGTTTTGACGACCATACTACAGTCATGCTAGCCAGCCCAACTGATGGTGGCATTTGCCTTTGGCTTAGACATAGCAACTTCTAGCCTGTAAGTCAGCTGGAAGGATGACTAGAGTAGGGGCAGGGCAGGCTTGGGCAGTCAGTGCCATTGCTGACTGCCAGAGGGAGGGAGAACTGGCTGTGCTGATGGGAAAAGAGCCAGCTCTGCCCTCTGTCTCCTCAAGAGTGAGTCTAGATTTCAACGTCAGCTTGATTCCAGACCACACAGATGGGGCGGGGAAATTGTCCCTTGCCTTGCCAGAGTCAGCAGGGCTTGTTAGAGTTATAATGGAGTTCTAAATATTTGCCTTCTGAACATGTATACTGGGAAGCCAGGCAGACAGCACTGCCTCTGTAAAGCTGTGGAATTCATGACTTGGATCCCAATTCTGAAAAATTTATACTCATGTCAAATGCAAACCTTTGTGGACGCTAAAGGTGGGGCAACTTCTCTGACAGTTTTTTTTTTAATAATATTTGCTATTATGAACTCTCACGGGGGAGCAAACTCACAACTCCCCAAGCAGAACAGCAGTCCTTCCTCTTCTTTAAATACCTGACCAGATAACTGAAAAGAATAACTGCTTGTAAGCCAGTTTCTCTTAGTCTGCACTGTCAGATCACAATCTCTCTCCCTCCCTTCCTTTCTCTCTCTCTTTATGCACATCCCACACTGACAGAAATACACATGGGAACTTGCATACTTGAGTCATCCAGCTACGTCTCCTTTCTGAACGGGACTGATTGGTGTTTTCTCTGGAAATGTAAATATGAAATGGGAATAGAGATGTGATCAGAAAGGAATATTTGATGAATTCTCCACTACGCCAAGATGAAGCCAACTGGTTATGTTATTTCCAAACCATCTGATGTTGGCTCCCAGAGAGCTTCGAGAAGCCTGCCTTTGTCACTTTGCTAATTCAACATGTGCTGATTTTGGCCTATTGGAATTTGCCCAGGCACCTGTTGGCTGCAGATAGGCTCCAATGGGGTGAGATAAGGCCTTGGCAAGAGAGTGGGAGCTATTCTGGACATCTTGTGCATGGCTCAGTCATCCCACTTAATCACAGCTAGGGTATGGGGTGAGCACATCAGAAGGCTCCGGCGCTTTCCCTGAAGCCAAAGGGAAGATCCTACACGCTCAGGCTTTCCTTCTCTGAGCACTGCCCACCTCTGCCCCTGCTTTACCGATGCCAGCAACCAGCATGGCTCTCCCTCCTCACTGGTTACAGTGCTCTGTCTTTTCAGGGCTGTAGAAAATCACATCTCCCAACCCCCTTCACCAGGGCCTTATTTCCTGAGGGTGACTTCTGTTTTGGCAGTAATGTGGACTGAGACCTGACACAGCTTTGCTGCCTTCATCTTTATACGATTCATTTACAGCTTGGGCCTCATCCAGCATGCACTGAGGCACTGGGCTAGCTTTAGCACAGGTAGAATGAGGGATGTTACTGGGACCATTTTTGTGCTTAAATTTGAGCCTGTCTCTAGTATTCTGCTGGACTAGAAACTTTGCCAGAGATATTTCTTCCTGCAAAAAGGGACTCTCATCTTTGTAGAAGTCATGTCACACCCTGTCTGACAGAATACAATGGCCTGCTCTAGTAAATCTTCAGATAATCTCTGTCTTGACTCAATTATTCAATGTGCAGTCAAATCCATTTCTACAGAACAGTTATTTACCCAGAATGAACTGGAGTCTCTGTTAATTGCTGAGATTAACTGCCCTATGGCATCTGCTTGCTTGGAGCCTAAATTGCTCATTCTTTGCAGCGTAGCCCTAACATTGCAAACTTTTCCCTCCAGCCTGAGGGGCAGGGTGGACTGGGGTGAGTTCAACCCCAGGGCCAGGCACTCTGGAGAGCAGCACAGAGACAGTGCAAAACTTTTGGATGGCCACATGTTAGCCATGGGGAAGTCCTGCTAGTACACCTTGCAGTGTGGAGAAACCAAAGGGTTCCTGCCTGCCTTCTTTCTGCTAGGTATGGATAGCTGCTGCACTGGATGAAGCTGCCCTGCTGCCTGCACTGTCACAGCACCGGCACTTGGGAGCAGGTTACCTTTTCACGCGGATGTTGAGCATGCCATTGGAGGAATCGATGATCTGCATGGCACTAGCATGGGAGAGGCCAGCACATGACTTCCCGTTGATAGATACTAGCACATCATTTTCCCACAGGCCTCCGCGGCATGCTTTGCTTCTCTTTCGGATCTGGAAAAGCAGAAGAGAGAGGATAGGGATGAATGGAAGAACAGCAGCTATTTAGTTTAGTCACTTGTCTCCTGATGGCCTTTCTGTTGCTCTGTCCCTGACCAAATAAAATAAGGCCTAAGACTGCTGTGCTGCCAGGGTGGATGACCAGTCGTCTTTAGCTTTAACAGGAGGTGTACAAGGTAAGATAGGCATTGCTGTAGCTGAGAATGGAGTCTGGGTCTCTCGTTCCAGGCTAGTTCCTAGATCTGGCCTCTCATCACCACCAAACACCAAGTGTTTCCTCTCCCTTTTGTTCCATCAACCATCAGTTAAACTTCTTATTGAAACCCCCAACCCAGCCTAGTCTTTCTGTTAGGGCAAGCAAGCGAACCAAATGCCCGCTCAACCCAAACCCAAAGACCTCTCCCATATAGGCAAGTAATGGGATAGTCTTGTAGGACAGCTTGGCACCCACGATGCACTCATTTTGCACGTAAAAGAATAGCTGGGCAAAAACACTGGGTCAGTGCAAATCAGGCCCAAGGTAGCAATGCACTGGATTTGTAGGTGCTTCTAGAATATTTCTTCAGATCTTGCAGTTGAATGAGAGACAAATCAGTGCAGAGCTGTTTAACAGAGGGTGCAGTGAACAAACTGTGGCAGATTCCTGCAAAGAGGTAACACACAGCAGGGCACCTTCTCTCATATCTTACAGCCTCACTGCTCGAGCAACCAGACTCAGCTATAAAATGGCACAAATTACTTTGCCTGCACTCCCATGGCAGGCCCAGAAAAGAGAAGTGAATGTGAGGGGATTGGTGCCCTGTCATTGTTATTGCAGGGGCCGAAGGGGAGCAGGAAAGGAGAGAACTGGAGCCCTGAGGAGGTCCTGTGGCATGGCTGGCTGGTGTCAGGGCCCAGGCCCCCTGCAGCCATGGGGTGTGTGGACACCCAGGGCTCAGCCCTGCTTGCTTATGTTGAGCAGGCAAGAGCAGCACTCCTCCCAGGTCAGCCTGTCAGCAGGATTGAGAGGTGTTGGGGAAGAAGATGGAAAGAGGAGGGCTATGCTCCAAGTTGTTTGTGTGGTCACTGGCACTTTATCACTCTGTAGCCTCTCCAGCTTGACCCCAAATTTTGCCTGCGTGCTTAAAATAGGGACTGTCTCATCCCAGCTGCCACATCCATCAGCTTCTGTCATTTTAGTCCTTTATCTCTCTCCTTGTTAGTATACGCCTGGAATGAGAATGTGTGGGTCTGTAATGAACTACTGCTGAAGAACCACTTTTCTGCTATTATAGTATAAATGCTGCTTCCTGATACTCCCTCAAGGTGCAGCTGTTGCTGAGAAGAGATAGCAGACCCATTTTCCAGTGCTGCCTACTGACACAGCAGCTTATGCAGAGAGTTAGGAAGTTGAAGAGAGGTTAGAAGGAGGGTCTCCTTCTGGTATTCCCCAAAAGGCCAACTGCTGCTCCATGGCCAAGTGCTTGGTGCTCAGCACTGGATGGGAACACACTTGCTGAGTATCTCTCCCAATTATAGAGCGAGGGGACTGGGGGTTAAAGGCTGTCAAGCAGGTGCTCAGAGTATTCCTCACATCCCATGATACTCCTCCATGCTCACTGAAACAAACTGGGTGTGGGCTGGTAACCACCCAGAGCAGAGCCAGTAAGCTTCCTGTAATCCTCTGGTCCCACAGTACTGCAGGACTTTGCAGACAGCTGTTTGGGATTTCCAGGCAGGGAGGGTCAACACTGCCTGCTGCTGCTTCAGGCACCTTTAGATCAGAGTAGGCTGGTGGGCTGAGCAACATGAGCAATGCATTTCTTTTGTGATTAGTAAAGATCCTGGCTCTGGCTTGGTCTGTGCTTAGATTTTACCAGGGTGGCAGAAGGCCCACATACTAAAGCAACTATAGTTACTTCAGTGCTGTTGTAGGAGCCTGCAAACTAGTGCTATAATCCAGGAGGGGCCTTCTCCCTGTCCCCATTCCTTTTCCGGAAAACAGGACCAGGTCTCTTCCAGCGCAGGAGTCTGAAAATAGCACATAAATGTTCCTGGCTGTCAGTCTCCCACAGGTTTATAAACCCCTCCCTGCAAGTTTATGAATCTGCTTCCTAGGGGCAGAGGGAAATGAACTATTCACAGCTTCATTTTAATGACAAACACCTACCCCACTGCATTTGCCAGGGAAGAAAGCAAAGGGGTTAAGGGCAGAAGAGGATTTTGCAGGGAGAGAAGGAAGAAAGCTTGTCATACAGAAAGGCCAGGACTTAATCCACAACCACGTCAGCAGGGTGCAGTGTGCCGGAGGCTGGAGAGCCTCTGGACAGAGACCAGCACAAGCCTGCCAGTTTTTCTATGACTGCCAGCACCATTCTGTGGAGAACTTTAATGACAACCCATAGCTTGCACATCTCGCTTACAGGGAGGGCAGCACTGAGCCTTTCAGGGCCCAGGCCAGGGTGGCTGCCCAGTCTGAAGGCCGGGCTTGCTGCCCACCCTGAAGGTCAGGCTGTCCTCAGGATCAGCCACTTGCTCCCCATGTCCAAAAGGTGCCCTCTCCTGGGCACCCAGAGAGCCACATGAAGCGTCACTAACAGGAAGCTTCTGCTTAGGCTGCAGACTGGTTGGAAGGTGTCACCCAGCAGCTGTTCTGAAGAGATGGGGAAGTATGGAAAAAGCGGTATTTCAAAGAGAAATCCTCTCTGTTTCCTGTAGCAGATCCTTGGAGAGCTTTCTTGTGTGAGTGAGAGGCAGCGCTGAGGGACTCTGACAAGTGGTCAGGGCTAGCCCCAGACCTGGCCCTGAGCAATTGCGCTGTATGACCTCCTAGCACATACTGCAAGGACTGACCTCCCCTTTTTTGGGGGGGAGCCCCCAAAATTCTCTGAGCCTCTTGTGACTAACTGCCTGTTATACTTACCATCCATGCCTCAGTGGACATGCTCCACCATGACACACCTTGGCTCACATGGGAAGAATGTCCTGTTTAGATTTCAGCTGGGTTTAGGGAATCCCAATTTCAGGGCCTTTCTGACCTATGCTACTGGAAAAACAAATCAGTGTGGAAAACTGGAACTATAAAGTAATGAAACACATTTACTCAGATTATTGTCCATCTCACTGCCCTCTCAGCAGGACTTACATTGTGACAGAAGAGCTCGTCAGAGAGGTTTGGGTGTCTGCAGCACCTAGGTACATGCACGTATATGTGCATGTTTTCTTTCATTACTTTGCCCTCTTCCTCTCATTGATCATACTGAATCAGACAGGAGGCAAAGGTCGGAAGCAGCTGAGTGGAAAAAAGGAAAAGGGTGAAGGCAACAAATGAGGAGGAAAAGGTGTTGAAGGTGAAGAAGAAAAGGTGTTGAAGGTAAGGCCAGTGCTAGGAGAGACCAGGAAGGCCAGGGCTGGGATCAGGCTTTAACAGTACAGTACAAGTTTCCTTGTACAGTCCTGGGGAGACAAAAGGACATGCTGATTATTGGACATATCTCGGGGAATTCGGCCTGGCTTTCAGGAACAGAATGCAAGAGAGGAGGGGGTCAGATGCAACTTGGCAGCATCTGTCCTTCAGTAGGGACTATATTTAGATAGTGGTATGTGGGGGGTGAACACACGCTGGGAGGCTAAGAATAGAGTAATACTGATAGTAACTCAGTAGCTCCACATCTTGCCTGAGTACAGCTCAAAGAACCTGTTCTGAATCTTTGCAACCAGCCTGCCTGCTGGCCAGCACCACTTCTTCATAAGAAAGGAAATATGCTGTGGGTAATCAGAAGTGGTTTGCAGTGCCTTTCAGCAATAAGCTGTAATAAGTTCATGCCATCTTCCCCCTTGCCTCCCCAAGGCACCTCCCACCTCCTCTCATCAGGAGAGCTCAGTTTATGAGGTAGGAAGACACATTACATTATCAGTCTTCCCCTAATCTCCTAAAATCTTTCCAGCAGCAACCTCGCAAATTCAGGCCAGGTCAGAGTTGTATACTGAATACAATTTATCTTCCCATCCAATGCCCCTTCCACTCTCTGATTACATCTCTCATCAGACAGCTGCCGCCCTTCCCTCAGCAGCTACAATGCCATGGGGTCCAACACGCCATGGCAACCTGGCAGTGTTTAAATTTCATTCCCAGCCTTATGTGAAATGTAGTCCTGTCACAGAGTTCCCATGGAGATGTAAGAACTGCCTTGTTGTAGTATAAAGCAGTATAAAGCGTTACCAAAAGGGAATGAACTCAGGCAGGAGCCAATCAGCATTTGGGTCCGTTCCTCCCAAAACTTCCTGCTCAGTCGAACCACAAACGCAGTAGTTGCTAGATGCAAGAGCAGAAACAAACACCCTCCCATCTCTTCTTCTTTCTGAACATCTGTGTTGACATAATTTTGATTATTGGAAGAGTTTGTTTTTCCTCCAAGGCCAGGGCCTAATCTTTACTTGTACAAGGAAGGACACCCCTGTGGCTAAAGCACTAGAGTGGGATTCAGGAGTCCTGGATGGTTTTTTTGTGATCTTGGAGAAAACATTCAGCCTATGAGCCATAAATGACAGGAACCTGGAAATTAGGGTGTTTTTCAACAGTCTGTTGCTCTGGCTCTTAGATTTTCTTTGTCTCAGCTGCCCACCTGAACACAGAGATCCAGTAAGATACTTTTTCTATGTCTTGTCTATTAAGTATGTATATAACATCACATCCTCATGGCAATGCCATATTTTTATTGGAAGCTATTTTACAGGAGAATATTTACTCTAATCCATTATAATTACACTATCCATTACAATTACACTTCTCTATTTAGTTCCAATAACTTCCTGACCAAAGACCGTATTCCTGTTTAAGAGGTGACACTGGATGACTTGCCTCTTGGTAAAGTAGGTCCAGTGCCTCTGCAGACCTAATTCACAGGTCATCTCCGGTGAAGCTTAATTAGGGAGTCTTTATATAGAGAAAGAAGGGAGACAACACACACTTTCTGGGATGAACATAGCAAGGGAGGGTGGTGAAAGAGGGTATCTTGAGTCGCAGGACAGACTTTGGTGGCTTCTGGGCAAGGGGTTTAGAGATGAAACTTGGTAGTGGCAGAGGATGCTGGTGCTGGCCAATCGATTAAGTGCACACAAGACTACTATAATATGTTACTGCCTAGAGTGTACTGGTGAGAAGGATATTGCTATTGCAGTGTGGGAAAGAGAGAACAACTTCTTCGGTGCACTAGACTTAATTCTGATTTGTACCGGGGGTACAAGCTGATAAAAAACAAATGCAAGCAATCAAGCGTTGTTAGTTTTCTCTCTCTGTTGAAATCAAGTACCTTAAAAGGAGCATTTTGTCATGATAATACAAGGGGCAGGGAAGAGAAAAACATCCCCAAACAATCCACCTTCTCTGTCTAAGCAAAAAGTTTAGCACAGGGGTTGTTGCTGGGATCAAGGATTAGCCAGAGTTAGCTGAAGGTAGGTAAAAAGAGGCTTTATCTCCATGGTCTTTTGTTACATGATGGGAAATTAGCTGAAAAGTGAGTGAAGTGTAATACCAATGACAAGGAATAATGCCACAAGTACTAAAAGTATGACACTAAAAGAACTCGATAAGCATTCTACTCTCAACATAGTAAACAGCAGGATATTAAGAGTTTTTTATATGAAGCAAGGATTCAGAAGTAAGAGATATGTTTGTCAAAAAGCAAGAGTCCCAGTGCCCACATCTACCTGCTGGGACAAAAGGAATTGAGTGTTGAGAAGAAACATGCTTAAACATGTCCCATGTAGGTCCTTTTCTACAGGCTCAGCCTTGTTCCTTTTGACATAAAGGACTTTAGGATCAAAATCTAAGGGAATTAGAGCTCATAAGCAAATATGTCCACCAAAATGTCTCTTTACAGGGACAGGCACTGAACTGGGATGGAAGGAGTGAGAGAGCTTTGAACACAGGGCAGAGTCACCCAGAGACATGGCTTCAGTCCTCCAGAACAAGGTATTCTCAACCTTAGCACTGCATGCTGGTACTGTGCTCTAAAGGGCAGTGAGGATATACAAGCTCTGAGCAAAACCCTTAGTCAGAACAGAGACTGTTTTTCAGCTGCTACCAGTTGTTGAACGCAGCAGTCTTAAGTATAATATGCCTCCCCAGTATTTATGCTGAGAGAAGGCAAACTAGAAGAAGACATACCGACTTATATTTTGATAGAATGAGGATATGATCCAAGACAAAAAAAAGCCACTTCTGTTTGCAAAAAGTTATTGTATACAGCATTCATCATATTTGCAAGTGTTAGGTACTGTATGAAAACACAGCTCTCACTAACCCTAAGAGAGCCTCTCAGCAATTGTCTGAGGAGGATAAGCACCATTGTTTTGCAGCAGCAAGGATAGGATCAGCCACAGGTATGGATGAGACAAGTACCCCATTCACCTGAAGGATTCCAGGGAACTTTGGTACAGAGACCTTCCTGTGCCTTGTAGTATCTTTGTAGCTTCTTGTAGGTATGAACATACAGGAAAAAACAGGCTCAGCCTTCATAGATGTATTCACTAGTTCTAGCAAGTAGCGGGTTGAATAATGCCAGCGAATGAACCTGGGCTCTGGACCGCAATTGCCTCTAGCATTAAACTGTTGAAATGATCCTTGGCACATGTTCGGCTCAGGACAGCTAATGCTCTCCAGAACAATTCCCAGGCACAGTTTGGGAGCTAGAACAGACCATTCTCAGAGCCACTGCCTGTGGGCAGCTTGCATGTGGCCATCTTCTTTGAGAGAATAGATGAGATTAATTGCTGGGGTTCATTCCACTCTGTAGCAGCTGGCATCAGTGCCAGAGACTGGTCCCGGGTACATTTAATGCCCCAGGTATAGATGTAGCTTGTGTGGTTTCACTGCAACTGCTGGTAGTCATCTGTCAAGAGATTCTTCCAGGACTCCTGCCTGCTGATGGGCAAATGGGATGTAAAGACAAAACTGCCCAGACTGTTCACCTCTGGAAGGAGAAGAGGGGAAGTTTTTCTAGCGCTGTCCTTCAAATAGAAGTTTTAGACAACTTGTGGAAGCACAGCTGTGGTCACACGACAGAGGAGAAACCATTCAGGACAGTAATGTGTGAATGTGTGAAAATGACATCACACTTTGTCATAGGCATGATTGCCTCATGTCATTTCAAGGGAAGGTAGGAAGCTAAAAAAAAGGATAAACACAGAGTGAAGTGCCTTGGGCAGTGAGAAGGGAATAGTTTAACAAATGGTTAAAGACTATATGAGAGTAAACATAGAGTATAAATCAAGATTCTAATAGTTAGAAGAAATGGTATAACCACCAATCCAGTCCATCCACACGGTCTGCTCTCTGTACTTGTTTTGGGAGGGAGTTCCTGTGTAAGGCTACTTCCCTTGCCAGTACCTCCAAGTCCTGGTGAGGCACAAGCAGTTGTGAACCAGATCATTAGCTGATACAATCAGCAATAGTGATTTGCAACCATGATAATATGGTTTTCTGTTTAGAACACCTTCTTATCATTGTCCTGGAGGTCCTATCCTCCATCTCTGCTGGGAAGGAAGAGCAGAGCTCCCCAAGCTCTAGAACCTGCTCACTGGTGTCCTAGCGCTGTGCAGAGCTTGCAGCTTCTCATCCAGACAGCAGCCCTGGCACTTCCCACATTCTCCCCACAGTGACTGCCAGGCTCAGCTGCTCCTTGGAAAGTTCCACCGGCACCGCAGCCTGCGCTCCCTCGCTGGCAGCCAAGGGTGGCACCTGCCTAAGTACCGACAGGCCATAAAACATGTCCAGGAGTACTCCCAAAGCTGCTCAAGGCACTTCTCCCACAGTGCTGGCAGACATACTCAGCCCTCCAAAACCTGCATTAGTGACTGCTATAGACTAGGCTGCCGCAGTGCTTTTTTAGGTGTGACAGTAAACATTTGTCAAAACAGATAAAGAACAGCCTGCCCACCTTTCACTGCAAGGGGAAGAGGAAGAGAAGTTACTTGCAAATCTGGAAGCTGTCAGACCTATTTGGGTTATAGCTGTCAGCCTCCAGCAGGAATAATGTCACACAAGCAAAAGTGAACGGGACAGAGCAGCCAGGCCGTGGGTCACAGGGACCAGTGGCACGGCATACAGGCAGCAAGTCTATCTGGCAGAGGAGACAGTAGAAACAATGAATTGTCAGCAGACGAACATACAGGAGAGAGTGGAGATATGTGACAAAGAGGTAAAAAGGTTGTAATGAACTGCTCGTAAGCAACAAAACAATTATTGGTTTTAGAAGCTATACAGTCCTGTGTCACTGCTTCCCCTAACAATTCACTCCATTACTGCAGAGTATTTGTACAGAACAGGGAACTGAAAGAAGCCTCTTGAGTTATCAGGGCCAATCCCCTGTTGTTTCAGATGCCATATTGTTTACCCCAGTTCATAAACTGGTTGCAAAAGGTTTTCATTTCTTTTTCTAGATTGGAAAGTTGTTGCTAAACTTCCCTGGTTAGTTGTTTTGTGCACATTTGATCGGTGACAGTGCTGTCCTATATTTTGAGCAGTGCTTCTGGTATTTGCCCAACATCTATTTGTAGACAGCAATCACATCTTTCAACCTTTTGCTAGGTGAAAGTAGCTTTCTTTCCTCCCCTCCTTTTCTGTAGCTCCTCTACCTTAAATTAATTTTTTTTGCAAGTGGCTGGCTCCATAGGTATGATATTTCCAGTGAATTCCCACTTGTGCATTAGACAGGAACATCAATGCCTTCCTATCTCAGATATGGCTACCTGAGGCTCATTTGTTTATGTTTGCCTTGTTTTCAGAGATGCATCATTTTGCTGGCTCATTATCCTCTTGTGATGCACTAATACTCACAGGTCTTTCTCCTCTACTATCAGTGCCAGCTGGAAAGCCTCCAGTTTCCACTTATTTCTTCAGTATTACTCATGCACCAGACTATGCTGGAGGTACATGTGCCTTCCCTGCTTTGTATAAGTAACTGGGTTTCCCTCTCATGAATAAATCTTGGTTTTTAGCAGGATCCCTAAAGGAGCTTTGCATGCACTTGCACCATCGAAAAGCTGCCCTCTTCATCTTCATAAAAAATATTTCCCTAATATAGTTCCATGTTATGTTTCTACTTTGGTTGATTACGGGCTTAATACTTATGTCCTGTCTTATGACTTTTCTCAGACTAGGTATTTTACATTTTGTTGAGTTTCAAGTGAATTTGATGTACATATCCACATTGCAAAGAAACCCTCCAGGACCCTGATGGTATTGTTCACTCTTACTCTCTTTTCAGAATGGCTGAACCTTCTCATCATTTATAGCTTCTCCTTGCAAGGAATGCTGTACATGTCAGGACCATGTACTTTTTCCTCAGCCTTTCTAAAATAAAAACCTTGCTATCTGTGGATCCTTTTTGTTTCTTGCTTTTATGCTTGCTTTCTTTCCTGATGACTGTTTCTGGCCAAAGATTCGTTGTGTTTTGTTGCCATGTGGTCAGCTACTGAGCTATACCACATCAGCTTTATTTTCATAAGGGGTAGTGTAAAATCATAGAATCATCGAATCATAGAATAGTTCGGGTTGAAAAGGACCTTTAAATGTCATCTAGTCTAAGCCCCCTGCAATGAGCAGGGACATCTTCAACTAGATCACATTACTCACAGCCCCATCCAACCTGACCTTGAATGCTTCCAGGGATGAGGCATCTACCACCTCTCTGGGCAACCTGTGCCAGTGTTTTACCACCCTCACTGTGAAGAATTTCTTCTTTATATCTAGTCTAAATCTACCCTCTTTTAGTTTAAATTTCCCCTTGTCCTATCGCTACAGGCCCGACTAAAAAGTTTGTCCCCATCTTTCTTATAAGCCCCCTTTAAGTACTGGAAGGCTGCAATAAGGTCTCCCCTGAGCTTTCTCTTCTCCAGGCTGAATAATGCCAACTTCCTCAGCCTTTGCTCATAGGAGGGTTGTTCCACCCCTCTTCCATCCCCATTTTT